>NC_034593.1:76891170-76895024 GCF_900095145.1 Mus pahari
AGGCCAGCCTGGTCTACAAAGTGAGTTCCAGGACAGCCAGGGCTATGCAGAGAAAACCCTGTCTCGAAAAGCCCCCCCCCCAAAAAAAAAGGTATTTCTTCTCTATAAAATTTATATAAAACAATTTATTTCAATATTTCTACAGTCATTCTTTTTGACTTTAAAATGCTAACAGTTATTTTTAAAAGGGACAACTTGTGCTCACGAGCTCTCCATATAAACCTTTAATAGAGTTTGGGTCAGCTGTGAGTTACTTAGCTAAGGAGGTGAATGACTCCTAAGACGTTAAGAATTCTGTTGAGGTTCTTATTATAGCCATTTTTCTCTCTGTAAAAGTATCTGTTTAAAAGCATATTAAATACTTTTTGCATGTGGTATTATAATTATAATATATCATTAAAGCTTACCTTTTGCTTTCTGCAGTTATTTTTGGGTCTCAGTATCACAACTTTATATTGTAGTTCTTGATAAAGAACCAGTGTGTAAAGAACTAAGTTGCAGAATTGGATTGCTTTTGCTTTTGCAGTTACATCAGGATATATGCAGCTGCTATAAAAAGCCAAAGAAACTCAATTGCAATTTTATTGTTCAGTTTGATAGATTTCCTGCCACCTTTGTAGCAGGGAAGCTGTTTGTCATTGTGCGCTGTTCCACCAACAGCGGAACTAGGTTTTATAAGCAGTAATAGGCTTCTAGCAACTGGGCTGCTTACTGGGGCTAAGGGTTTCAGACATGTGCCCAGCAACCTGTGTAATTTCATTGTAGTCTATGTTTTCATCTTTTAAATGTTTTCTCTTTTTTAGAAAAGGGTGAAATCTAATGCAATTCAATAATAATGTTTTCATTTGGTATGATGAAATGCTTTTACTCTTTAATTATCATTTAAATTAAATTATTCCATATTATTATGAGAATGACCCAAAACCTCTTTTTAAAATATAGAAACTGAGCTTCAGTCTTTAGACTGTATGTCCTATGTTGACAAAAGACACAAAATAATGAACAAGTAAAAATTAATTATACTTGAATTTGAAATGAAATGTGAATTAGATTGTGCTCAACTGGATGACTGAGAAAAATACTTAAAGATCTTAGATGATTATAGTATGTTACCTACTGTTAATAATCTGAGAAGCTGTTTAATTGTTCATTTCAGTCATGTTATAGACAAAACTGTAGAATAATAAGAGTAAAAGCTCTCCATTAGGAAATTTCAAGAACCATTGAGATGGCTTAGTGGGTAAAGTTTTGTATTGCCTAACCCGATAACCTGCGTTTGATCCATGGACTCATAGGTAGAAGCAGAGAAATGACCTCCACATGTGCTGTGGAGCATGAACACACATGTGCTCATACATAAATAAAATGTAATCTAAAACATAAAAGAAATGTCAAATGTTACAATTTTTATGATTCACAGATTATTTGCATTTTATGCTTAATTGATGAAGCAGTCTTATCATTAAAATTTTAAATAAAAATACCTTTTCTTATTTCTTTTAAAACTTAAAAATAACAAGAAAATTATAATGTACTCCAAATGTATGCACACAAAACCACCAAGCCACTCAATGTCCAAATGTTCTCATATGACAGTATTATGGTAAGCCCTTCAGGCCCACTGATCCATATGTGTAATTGTTAAGCAGTGATGCCCTTCTTGTGTGTGTGTGTGTGTGTGTGTGTGCACATTCTTTATATTTAACTTTTCATGGACTACATTTCTGTAGAATTTCCAGAAAGAGTTTCCGTATTTTAGAATGCTTTATTAGTTAGACTAAAGTGCTCACTAAAATTTTTAGTAATTTATATTCCAGATTTTCATGTAAGCACATATTTAGATTTTTCAAGAAAATAAAATTGATCACAGGAGATGAGGCACGTTCAGGGTGATCTGGCCAAGAGTCTTTTGGCTCTTTCCTTGTGTTGGTTTGCCTTATCCAACTTCAGTGTGATTGTTTTTGTCTTTCCTTATATTTTGTTTTGTTAGGTTTTGTTGTTCTTAGAACCCTGTTCTTTTCTGATGAGAGACAGGTCTGGATGGGAGGTGAGGAACTGGGATGAGTTCGGGGAAGGGAAACTATAATCAGGATTTATTGTATGAGAAAAGAATAGTATTTTTATAAAAGGGGAAATAAAATTGATGATTATATTTGATTATAGTAGTAAAGATTATCAGCTTTTCTGGTCTGCTGCTTCTGCAGTGCTTGGGTGAGGCAGGTTTGTGAGTATGGAAAAGCTCACGCTTTCAGAGCTGTAGCCCAAGCTCTTATTTTATTGTTTTGTTATAGAGTTTTCCTGGATAGCTTAGGCAGACTTTTCTTTTTCCTTTTTTTTCCATTAAAAATAATTTTTTTATACATTATATTATGATCACGGTTTCTTCTCCCTCATTTCCTTCCAGATTTTCCCCACTTCCCCACATGTCCAATTCAACACCTTTTTCTCTCTTTAGAAAATAAACAGGCAAATAAAAAACCTAACTAGACTAAATAAATCAAACAAAACAAAACAACAAAGAAAAAGCATGAGAAATGTACACAGGCACACACACACATGTTCACACACATGTTCACACACACACACCATAAAATCACATAATCAGAAACTATGGTATATAAACAAAAGACCTGTAAGGTACAATACTGGCCAAACAAAGCTTTATGAGACAAAACAAATTCAAAACTGGCCATCTGCTCCTGGGCATGGCCAGCATGGGTTGCACACTCATTAAGTCTTTGCAAGTGGCTGTCAGTTGGTGAAAGCTTTTGGGCTAGACTGGGGGCTGTTTCCACTTGCCTTCTCAGCACGTGCAACCTGCCTGGCACAGAGCCCTACAGGCTTTGTGCTTGCTGCCAGTGTCTTTGTGAGCTTATGTATGTGTCAGTACTGCTGTGTTTACATGGCCTTGTTTCCTTACCATCCTTCCTTCTTCCTGGCTTTTACAATCTTACACTTCCTCTTTTCCTCATTCTCTGAGTACTAAGAGGAAGACTTTGATGAAGAGAGCCCATTACGACTGAATGTTTCAATGTCTCTCACTTTCAGTGAGTTGTCCAGTTGTGGGTCTGTGTATTAGTTATCATCTACTGTAGGAGGAAGTTTCTCAGATGATGGTTGAATGAGGTCTGATTTATGGGGATAGCAGGTTAGGAATCAATTTACTGTTACATTCCTTTAGCAGAACAATAGTGTTTGGTTTTCTTCAGCTTTGTGGCCTAAACCTCAGATTCTTGGCTCCCTGAGCAGTGCCAGGCATAGATTCAGTCTTCTGCAATGGACTTTAAATTCAATCAGATATGGTTTGTTATTACTGCAGCTTTTGTGCCATTATTATACCAGCATATTTCAGCACCTAAAGTGGAGACAGGCAGGTAAGCACTGTAGATTTATACCTGGGTTGGTGGTTACTTTTCTGGTAGCATGCAGACTACCTGCCAATACCGTGAATGTTAGTTATTAGGAGTGAAGGCAACCTTCTGGCTTCTCTATACTCAATGAGTTATGTAGGTATTGTCTTCAGCAATAGGGCTTTATTATTAGTTTGTGAAGAACAACCAGTAGCCTTGTCAATAGCCTGAGTTGTTTGGGCGTTTCCATGGGGATCTCTCTGGCCAATAACTTAGGGTATAACTCATTCCTGGCACCAGATATTTTATTTTGTGACAAGAGAAGCCTAATTGGGATTTACCTACCTCCCCTACCAAATTTGGGGTTTCCACTTGGATTTCTTTTATATAAGTATGTATTTTAAGAAGCTTCTACTGGCCGGGCCTGGTGGCGCAGGCCTTTAATCCCAGCACTCGGGAGGCAGAGGCAGGCGGATTTCTGAGTTCGAGGCCAGCCTGGTCTAC
>NC_034593.1:76895414-76897094 GCF_900095145.1 Mus pahari
TTTATTTATTTATTTATTTATTTATTTATCTTTCTTTCTTTTTTTTTTCCAAGACAGGGTTTCTCTGTGTAGCCTGGCTGTCCTGGAACTCACTTTGTAGACCAGGCTGGCCTTGAATTCAGAAATCCGCCTGCCTCTGCCTCCCGAGTGCTGGGATTAAAGGCGTGCGTAACCATGCCCGGCTTCACAACAAACTTTATACAAGAGATTCATTGGGAGGGAAAAACCCAGAGGGTGGCTGTCATTACTTGGATGAGAAGCAGCAGAGAACTGAGTAGGAGACAGGATAGATAGATAGATAGATAGATAGATAGATAGATAGATAGATAGATAGATAGATAGATCGATCGATCGATAGATAGATAGATAGATAGAGGATAGATAGATAGATAGGATAGATAGATAGACAGACAGACAGACAGACAGACAGACAGACAGAGAGATAGTTAGTTAGTTCCTTAGAGGGTAGACCTTTCCAGGGTGGAGACTTCTAGGGTAGGGTTTGGTGGGATTTCAAGTCCAGAGTTGAGCTTTTTATTCTGCATGATGGGGTTGGGTCTATGTAGGGAAGTTAGTGTTCTGTATTTAGAACCTGGTGGTTGTAGATCCTCAGAGGAGGCTCCTGGCCTTCTTGTGCTTGATTTGAGGGGTTTACACTTTGAACTCCAGATTCACATCTCTCTGTTTTAGTAGTGCTGGAATTATGGATTTGTATTATCACAATCTGACTACTGTATTACTTTGTCATGATTTGCCTTAACTTTATATATGTATATATACATATGCATATGTATATATGTGTGTGTATGTATATATATATATATATGTGTGTTTATAATGAAGATAATAGAATGCTCTTAAGTGATAGAGCAAATGTTTGTCAATAATACAATATTGTGCATGAATCATCAGTATGTTAGCTTCTGGTTAAGTATTTAATACAGAATCACCATAAAAATGAGCTTAATTTAGTGTATTGTAAAGGATATTATTGACTAGTGAATATTTACCACTTAAGAATTTTTGTACTTTATGGAAATTTGTGCACTAAGTTTACCTTTTGTCTAAATTCTAGAAAGTTTCCAAGTATTAGCCTGTTTAGACAGATACTAATAATGTTAGGGTTTCTCTTTAAATTACATACTCATGCCACATTGATAAGGAAATGTTTAAAACCTTTATGAAAGGAGAAAGTTTATTTTGAATCATTACTAATATTTATGGTGATATTCAAAATAAGGACAACAGATTTGTGAGAAAAACATTTCCTGACCACCCATTTTATCTTATTGGCAATTAGACAAATGACAAAAGGTAAGTTTGGCAAATACATGACAATTCATCTTAAATAAATTTAAACCTTTCATAAAGATGTGAAAGATCAGTAAAATCATTAAATTTGCTACTTTGATGTTATGTTAGACAAAGAGGGGAAAAGAGTGGAAAGATAAGATGAAGAGGCATGAGCTATACGTAGCAACTGTCAGAAATTTATATACCTCCCTACAGGGAGGGTGCTTCTTGAGGGCATGTCTTGAGTTTCATGACTTGTTTCATTTCTTTCTTTTTTTTTTTTTCATTTTATTTTTTTATTAGATATTTTCTTCATTTACATTTCATTTTTTTGATTTTTATATAATTGTTTTTATTAGATATTTTCTTTATTTACATTTCAAATGC
>NC_034593.1:76897105-76898491 GCF_900095145.1 Mus pahari
TAAGCAGCAAAATGTTGGGTCCTGTTTGTATAGCCAGTCATGACTTGTTTCTTAAGATGTGGGAGGGTAAGTTCAGAGGTCCTTCCTATGCTGCCATTTCTCAGTTTCTCAGTTCAAAATACATAAGATGCTTAAAGTACTGTGCTTTTTGATGGAGCAGACTGAACTCTTATCAAATACAAGCAATCTTTGTAAAAATAAAAATCAAACACAGTTCTAATATACTAAAGGTAAAAGCCCAAAACTAAAGGTAGTATTCCTACTAGAAATTGATAGGAAAAGACAATATATCTGTGTCCAAGGCATATGATCAAACATCTCACAGAAAATCTATAAAAATTACTTTAGAATTTGTTAAATTATTTTTCACCAACCTATTATAAGAAGACTTCAGTATTTTGAGCTAATTCAGCAAGAATAATTATGTGAAAATTATGAAAAAAATGTTGGTTATATTTGCTACATTTGAATAAAGAAAGCAACAGACTTAGAATTTATACCTTTGTGTATATGAGAAACAATGCTTTTGAATGATACATGAAAAATTAATAGTTGGTTAATTGCTTGACTTTTGTAGGATTTTTGCATTTGAAGTTGAGAGTGGTAGAAAGACATTTTTATACTGTATTCTTTTTATACTTGAGCCATGTGACTTTATCTATCCCGAAATCACTTCGAAATCACTTTTGAATCATTGTATGAGTGACTGAATATACAGTGCTTATGGTGTGTATCACTTGGTATTCTAATGGGATAGTTCCCCTTTGCTATTAGGCCTATAGTGTTATTTTCATAAAACATTTGCTGTAGTAGTTTCCCTGAGATAGCATATACCTTATGTTTGTTGTCTTAAAGAAAAACTCTACTAGTAGAGAAGCTTGTTTCAAATATAGATTTGAATAAATGCTTTGTATAAGATTAGTCAGTAAGTATTTACAATTTGAGTTTACTGTTATATTTGCTGCCATGTGTGATTGTTCTATGATTTTCTAAGTTCTTGTCTGTAGTAGTAATCTTTGCTGATTTACACTGATAATGATATCTTATATGCAGTTACATTGCAAATGTGTCTTATTTATCTGTTATAGAAAACATTGTTAACATATAAATTAGAAACTATGATGTCATATTCAGCAAGAATTGTATGACATAACACAGTGAAAAGATACATTTATTTAAAGCAAAGCCAGTTGCTAAACATGCCTGCTAACCTTTAGAAGTCTAAATTTTTATGCATTAAACATTCTTAATATATGAAATAATAAGGTAATATTAACATCTTTATTAATTTCTCTTTTATCTCCTAGTTAGTAAATCTGAGTGCCAAATAAGTTGCAAGTAATGGCCAAAAAAAAAAAAAAAAAAAAAAAAAAAAGAAGTAGATGT
>NC_034593.1:76898585-76911150 GCF_900095145.1 Mus pahari
AAATCTGAGTGCCAAATAAGTTGCAAGTAATGGCCAATGAAAAAAAAAAAAAAAAAAAAAAAAAAAGTTGCTGTTAGTAGCATATAAGTATCTGTAACAGGGAGTTTATAGAAGTGTTTTCCAAACATTACAAACAGCTATAGATTAGCAATCAAAGGATTGTGAAGATTAATGAGTAGTCTTTTAGCTGGGTAATTTAGAACAATATGTGGTCATTAATTGTGAATTATCAGTTTTAAGTCACAAATACCTTTAGAAAAACAGCATAAAAAGCTAACACCAGTGATAATTGTTCAATTATCACTTAACTTTTGGACTATTGGAATAAATTAAGGGAAAATTAGTAAAGCAGCCAAACTTGGATTTTGACAAGCATTTCAAATCCTGAAAGTATATGCCTTCTAACCTGTGGTAGTTTTTTTTTTCTTTTTCTCAATAACTCTGTCTCCAGTTTAACATGACAACAGAATGAATATATTTGTACATAGTTGGGGAGTTTCCAAATTATTTGATTTTATGTTCTTTATTATAAAGGCTCCAGCTTTTGTATTGCACAGAAAAAGTATGAAAAAAAAAAAAAAGGAGACACCGATTATAATGAATTTAAACTCTGAAAATAATGGTTGACCTTTGGGGGAAGGTTTGAAAATAATTTGTATCCATTAGCTAAGTATAAATAAGCTTTTGTATTTTATAGTTACATTGAGAGCTTCTATAATATCAAGAATAACTAATTTATTTAAATTTATTTTAAAACTTTCTTTTGAAGAGAAATGATAGAGAAATGGGTTTTCATGGTATTAAACCTGAAATTATTGAAAGCAATTTAAATTTATGTTTTGTGAATGGTGCTCATGTACTTGGAGGAAAGGAATGGCTGATATTGGATTATAATATAAGTAAATATATAAATTTAATAATAAAAATCTCTCATAACTGATGATATGTTTTTCTTGTAGGTTACTTTTGAAATACACAAAGAAAACCTTGCCAATATATTTAGGGAAGAGCAGGGGAAAAGTGTTGAAGAAATAGGGCCATGTCCTTCAAACCTGGTTCCAGAAGGCACTGGTGCTACCAGGGGTGTTGATGTTGCAGTGGGGCCCCAGCATGAAGATCAGAAAGATTCTCCCATCTCTCCTCATTTCACTAGAAATAGTGATGAGAACTTAAGTATTGGGAATGCAAGTTCAATAGATTCTGCATCCAACATTGAACTGCAGACACCTGATATATCTAGTGATGAAAAGAAAGTAGAGCAAGAAAATCAAGAGTTATTGGATCAAGCCACCATGGAAGAAACAGCTACAAATGGGACAAAAGATGACTTAGAAACGTCTTCTGATGCAGCAGAGCCAGTGACTATTACCTCTAACTCTTTGGAACCAGGGAAAGATACAGTGACCATCAGTGAAGTAAGTGCTTCCATAAGTTCTCCTTCAGAAGAAGATGCTGCAGAGATGCCAGAATTACTGGAAAAATCTGGAGTAGAGGAAGAAGAGGATGATGATTATGTGGAACTGAAGGTAGAAGGCAGCCCTACTGAGGATACTAGTCTGCCCACAGAGCTCCAAAGTGAGAGTTTGTCTGTAGCTGCCTCTGAAGGCAGAGAAGAACCAGATATGTGTAGTAATGGCTGTGAAGTTCAAGAGGAAGCACCTATTACTAAAATTCATAATGATCCTGAAACTACAGATTCTGAGGATTCTAGGATTCCAACTGTGGCCACAGCCGGGTCTTTAGCTACCTCATCAGAAGTTCCTGTTCCCCAAGCAACTGTACAGTCAGACAGTGATGAGATGCTGGATGGAGGGATGAAAGCAACTAACCTTGCTGGAGAAACTGAGTCAGTTAGTGATTGTGCTGATAATATCTCTGAAGCTCCTGCCACTTCTGAGCAGAAGATTACCAAATTGGATGTTTCTAGTGTGGCTTCAGATACTGAGAGGTTTGAATTGAAGGCCAGTACGACCACTGAAGCACCGCAGCCTCAACGGCATGGACTTGAGGTAATTATAGATAATTTTCTTTAAAAATATATATGCATGTTTTCCTATGCATATCATGTGTGTATGTATTGTCTCTTTGGCATGAACTAGCACTGAGTTAAAAAATGCAGTTATGGATACTTGTATTTGGTTAGTTTAATAGTCATAGTTACATAAATGTAATTGTTTTATAATATTCAACTGTGTGAATTTATGACCATCATTCATTCATTCAATTTTGTGATGCTGAGGATTGAACACAGGGTTTTATGCATGCTATGTAAATATTCTACCAGTGATTATACTCTCAGCCCCAATGTGAGTTTATTAAATGGCAGCTTTTATTGTTTTAACATATGTCACCAAACATTACCACTTTTACCTTCAAAATTGGCATTAGTTTATAAAGCAACTATATAAAATACTTGCTTTTTATTCTTCAACTAAATCAGTTTTAGCACATTCCTTTTCTGGTTAAACCTGGGGCTATGTAGTTACCAAGGCATGACTCTGGTTTGAAATATAAGATCTGTTTCTACTATGAGAAGAGTCTGTGTGATGGAGAGAGAGGCACAGCTTTCTTTTTTATCAGCATTTCACAGTGACATGTGGTACAAGCAGTTGAATGCATATTACTGCTTCCCCCCTTTTTTCTTAACCTCTGTTCCTCATTTCCTCCCTTTCTTTTGGTTGTTGTCGTTTTGTCTGTTCTTCATTATGTTGACCTTTGTTAATTCTTATTTTAACTAATGAAGAATAATCTAGTTACTGTCTGGATCATAAAAACTGTCATCTCAGCTAATATTCAGAATTAAAAACTGCTTGATTCCTTTGTTAAATGCTACATAGTGGCAATGTCTATAATAACATGGCCCTATGCTAATTACTGTTGATTTATGGTATTAGTATTATACCATGATAACTTTGCTTTAAATTTATGGTAAGATTATAAAATTATAAGATTATAAGTCATTGATAAGGTTTTTTTTTAATTTTACTTTGTAGTGTATTAGAATTTGAATATTTGTTAGATGCATTTCAGGGAAGCTACTGAATTCTGTGCTAATGCCTTCTTTTGAAGTTCAACTTACTTTATTAGTTCTTAACCTTTTCTCTTAGATATCAAGGCAACAGGAACAGCCAACACAAGGAACAGCAACAGATGCAGTAAACCAACAAAGGAGGGACTCCAGATCAACCATGTTTCGCATTCCTGAGTTCAAGTGGTCTCAGATGCATCAACGTCTGCTCACTGATCTCTTATTTTCCATAGAAACAGATATACAGATGTGGAGAAGGTTTGTTCATATATTCACTATAGAATACATGTATGAAGCTTAGTCTTTGTTTTCAAAGAAATTTGTGTAAACATTTTGAATTAACCCCAAACATTTGATTGAAAAAGCAGACTATAAATTACTCTATGTTAATATTCTATCACATTACCATTTTTTCTCCATTCTGTGTGTGGAATTTCTGGACTACAAACCTAGGAAAATCCAAGATTTCCTGTACTAAAAATTGCTCAAGGTTTGTTTATAGTATTTATAGACTAGAATTAACTAGAAGGTAGGCATTCCAATGGAGCTTATTATTGTAAATCCAAAATGTTGTTGAAATTTATGTATAGCATTGTTCATATATTTAAAACAAGTAATCTATATATGTTCTATCATTTTATATTGTGTGATTGATAATTTTAAAAGAATCCAATTTGTTGATTTTTGTTTATAAGTTACTCTTACCGTATTTAAGAGAATTTTCTACTACTATGCAAGAAAGTATTAGTAAAAATTTATTTAAATAGCACATGTTGTGCTGTTTGCCTTCTAAGTTTTGCTGTGATTTCTTAATAAGCATCATTTCATTCACCTCTTTAATCCAAGGGTATGATGAGTAGTGTTGGCTTTAGCAGGGCTCTCTGCTTGTGCATAGACAGTGACTTCTGACAGAGTGGTTTACTTGTTCTGAGAAAGTGTGCACCTCAGTATCTGCTGCATTTCCTGCCTCTCCTTAAGCAGGTATATGGTATACTGTGATTTCCTTTCCTCAGCTTCATCAGTAAACATAATTTATCTTTGGACAGCCATTCAACAAAGACAGTTATGGACTTCGTGAATAGCAGTGATAATGTCATCTTTGTACACAACACAATTCATCTCATCTCTCAAGTGATGGACAATATGATCATGGCTTGTGGGGGTATACTGCCGTTGCTCTCAGCTGCTACCTCGGCCACAGTAAGACTTCACTCTACAGTTGGTGTGGAAACATGAATGTTGTGCATCCTCAATGATTACAGTGTTGTGCAGTGGGTTCTATACATAATAACTGCTGTCATAAAAACCAAGCTTCTGTATTTACCTGAGAAGATTTTAGTATGTGTTGTAGGAGGGAAAAGATTATAGAGAATGGTACTTTATTAGACATGAGTTCACTTGTGAAGAATGTGATGGAAGTGTTCTCATTGCCTTGTTAGGTTTTTTTTTTTTTTTTTTTTTTAAGATACAGGGTTTCTCTGTATAGTCCTGGATTTACAGAAAGCCTAAACTTGAAAAATCTAGAAATTAGAGGAATGCATCTGGTAAATGTGAATGTAGATGTAATTACTAAACCTTTTATTTTACAGCATGAGCTGGAGAATATTGAGCCTACTCAAGGCCTTTCAATAGAAGCCTCAGTGACATTTCTTCAGAGGCTAATTAGCCTTGTGGATGTACTTATATTTGCAAGTTCTCTTGGTTTTACTGAAATTGAAGCTGAAAAAAATATGTCATCTGGAGGAATTCTGCGACAGTGTCTCCGATTGGGTACAAGCCATTAATTAAGAATTTTATTTAACATTTTCAGTTATCCACCCATTACAATAAAATTTTTCTTATTTTGGGGAGGTGTATACTTACTATGTTGCCATGTGCCTGCATTTTCATGCACATAGTAGTGACTAACAAGTTCAGTCATGAGGTGGGCATAAGCAGTGAGTGTGCTGCTAAGGCGATTCTGACTAACAGTCACCCTTCTCTCTTAACTTCTGTTAGATCTAAAATAGAGCTTTTCAGATATTATAAATCATTAGAAGATCTTCTTAGCATGTCTATTCATCTTGTCTCCTGTGTACCATGAAATGCTGTTCCTTTTCTCTTCCAAGCACATTTCAGTAGGAAGGTTCTCAGTGTACATCATTTAAGTACACATTGAGTCCAATAAGTTGGCATACTTTATTAAAGTATTTACCAAAATCATTGAATCTCAGTTCTTCTGGGAACAGTTCTTATTTAAGTGAAAGCAAACAAACATAGAACGACTGTTCAACAATTCACTGTTAAGGTTTCATTAGATGAAGTAAACCCTTGTTCTTTGCTTGAGACTTCCTGTCTGGATTTAACTATTGAGATTCAGTTATGCCGGGCGTGGTGGCACATGCCTTTAATCCCAGCACTCGGGAGGCAGAGGCAGGCAGATTTCTGAGTTTGAGGCCAGCCTGGTCTACAGAGTGAGTTCCAGGACAGCCAAGGCTACACAGAGAAACCCTGTCTCAAAAAAAAAAAAAAAGATTCGGTTACTTGACATGCTATGGAGAAGAGATAATGGGGAAAGAGGATCCAAGAAATGGAGGCAAACCCTTAGGAAGCTTGGCTTTGTGAAGACAGTAATCTGTAAAAATAACAGCAGCAATAGTCAATTAATGAAACATTTCCCTACATTTATCAAGAACTATAAAGTAGTAAATATCCATAACTGAATTTTTATACCATTATAATATTCACTTAAAATGCCATTGACCATAGCTTTTAGATGATTTATAATGTTCTAAAGGAATTAGTGTACCAATTTGTGGAAATTATTTTAAAAAGTTCATATTGTGCATTATAAAGTAGAAGCTATCATTTTTAACTTCTGTCCTTAGTGTTACATTTATATCGCAATGACAACTGTTTTGTTCTGTTGTCCATGAGGAAATTGTAGATCAAAAAATTAGGAAATTGATCTCAAATTGAAAACTAGCTACATCTTTAAACCTATTAGAATTTCTAAACTGAACCGGCAGTGCACTGCAGTGGTTGAGTAGTTGCCTAGCACTGTGAGGCTCTAGGTTCAGTTATTTGAAGTACAGCAAGACAAGCACACCATTCCTGAAGTGATTTCTGTTCAGCAGAACTCCACAGACCATTCTTGAGGGGGCTGGAGGACATTGTGTGAAACAGGATTCGATGAAGATGAGGTTGGCTTTGAACTTGGTGTGTAGTTGAAGTTGGCATTTGAACGTGCGATCCTCATGCCACCTCCTCCCTAGTCCTGGAGTTGCAGGCATATCTACTAAACGTATCACTGCTGAGCATAGGGGTCGAATCCGAAGTCTCAGCAGTGCCAGCTGAGCTGCTCTCCCAAATCTCAACCACAGTAGAGAAGAAAATTAGTCAATCAACACTAGGCGATAATCTAGGGGCGTTTTAGGAATTTACTCAAGGTAATCTATTTTGAATGAAGTGTAACAGGAATTGTATAGTGAAAGTGATTCATATCTGTGCTGTGACCTTAAATATAATTTTCTTTTCTTTTCCAATCTTTTTCTTAAAATATGTTATAGTGTGTGCAGTAGCTGTAAGGAATTGCTTAGAGTGTCAGCAGCATTCACAGCTGAAAGCCAGAGGAGATACAGTGAAGAGCTCGAAAACAATACATAGCCTGATTCCCATGGGGAAATCTGCAGCAAAGGTAAGATATGGAATAATTGATTCCATATTTATATTCCACAGTTAAGATCCTAAATAGTTTGCTCATTTTAACATAAAGCTAAATAAGTCTGACATGGGTTCTAAAATAGCCACTTTCTTCTGTCAGTATTACATGCAAATGTTGTGTTTAAATACTCGGTAAATATTTGCCTGTACTTAATCTTTCTCTTGCTACTATGATACTTTCTCATTCAGAGATGCCAGTTTTCCCCACATGAGTCTCTGCCCTCCATATCCAGCTCCCACAAGGAAAGGAAACTTATGTGAAAAAACTGGGAGAAAGCATGTTATGCCATTCTTTTTTGATGGCTTACTGTGTTCAATATTTTTTTAAAATTGTTTAATGTGTGAGTGTGTATTATTATTATTATTTATTTTCTCTCAAACAGAGCCCAGTGGACATTGTGACTGGTGGTATATCTCCAGTAAGAGATCTTGACAGGCTCCTGCAAGACATGGACATTAATCGGCTTCGAGCAGTTGTTTTCAGAGACATTGTAAGTTAAAATCTTTCTTTCAAGTATTCTCTTAGCTGGTACATGCTTCCTGTTGAGCCTGAAGTACTTGAAGTAGAAAAGTTCTGTGAAATGAAATCGATGAGAGCCAGGCCTAGAAGCCAGGTTTCTTGGAACTGACCTTAGTCTTAGAATGGTGAGAGGGGTTATCTGAGTAAATAGAGCTAGTCTGTCAGAGTGAAAGAGCACTGTACTAGCGCCTGTTCTTTCATGTCTCAGCAAATCTAAAAGCTTCCATTGTACTCAACTCATCTGGTCAAACGTTGTTGCTAGTAGATGACAGTCAGGATTCAAACCCTGTAGTCTTGCCTCCAGAATCTTTTCAGTTAATGTAATAATGTACTATCATTTAAAACTGAATTTTACTGAATATTTATTGCTTCTTTCTCCATCAAGGGTTTGTTGAAATATATTAAAAGGTACACAATGAAATGTTTGGTCCATTGTGGTATTTTAAACTTTGATTTGTGTATCATTTTCAAGGTAGGGTTTTATGTAGCTCAGGCTGGCTTTAAACTCCTCGGTTGCTCCTGCCTCTTCAGAGCTATGACTATAGTCACATGTCTTGCTGTCTCTTTAACTTTTTAAAGATGAAGATAATTTTGTTTTTAGCAGATTTTGATGCTAAAGATTTTAAAGTCTTATAAAATATAAATCTTAAGATAGAGTAATTTGCAATCTCTGTACTGTTGCAAATATTATTTTTACTAAGTGCTTGTTGAATGCTTACTGTATATTTTGTATTGGGTACTTTAAATATGTACTTCATATGAAGTTTTATGAGCATCATTTTTCTTTGTTCTTTCTCTTTCTCAGGTATTTTAGTGCCCTCTTGTGTTCTTGACTATGTCTTAGTACAGGTTTATGATTTGGAGTGTTGTCACTGCACTGTGATTTCTGAATACTGACTGAACAGCACAGTGGCAGATGCAGTGTCTGTCTTATCTCATTTATAGTCCTGTGAGGAAAATGGCAACATTAGATTTTTTTTTTCTGTGCTATAAGGCACATAGTAGAAAGAGGTAGAGGAAGGGAGTTAAGGACTTTGGTAATTTGATGGGATGAATAAAGATTTAGTAAGGCTTAAGTAATCAATAACTGACTAAGAAAACCACGTAAATTTGCCTAATGGTTACATCGTCTGTAGTTATAATATGTAACAGGAAAGGGATGTTTAAGAGAAAAGGAAAAATGTACATATATCTTTTTTACCAAGACTAAGAATCCCATACTTGCAAATCTATGAAATGCAATAGATTGCTAGAAATAGTGGAAATGTGTCTAAGAGTTAATTTAAGAAGACCTGTTAAGGGACAGTTTGATATCTAATTTTTTCTAAACTTGTGTCTAGAGTTTCTGACAGTAGTCAATATTTTTTAATTTAATTTTTTATCTTTTGAGAATTTCCTGTATGAGAACAGAAGGTGACAATTGTCCTTTAAGTTTCTATCTGTTTTCTCTGCAACAAAGCTGAAGGCCTAGGGCAATCGCCAAGTCGCTGGGAGAAATCTTCAGACTCAGAAACATACCAAATACTTGAAAGGCTTGTAATTTTAGGTTTGATAGGCATATTTGATAGTTTTAAATTTAAAATAATTAAGTTAAACCTTTTCTGAGGCATTACCAGACATGATGTGTGTGTAGCATCATTTTGCACAAGATACAGAGGTCATTGATAGTCACATGCAGGTCTGTAGAGCTAGGGTGGCTACATCTATGTCAGTTTAGTTTGTCCTTTTTCTTTGAGGAAATTGGCTTGTATTTAGTCCTGGCTTGTGTTTGTCTGTGATATTTAAAATATTCTGGAGGTTCCTTTTCCATCCCTTTTTCTCTGTGACAGCTTTACTCTTTTCTCCGTCCCCACTTTTGTTCTGGACATGCTGGGTATCATAATACAACATTGCTGGAATATTATTAATTTATATGTTTTGATTTTTATGAGAAGTAAAAAGAATCAGTTACCTTCATATTGTGATAATTACTACTGAGTTGCCTTTTAAAGTATGGTACCAAGGAGCTGAAGGGGTCGGCAACCCTATAGGTGGAACAGCAATATGAACTAACCAGTACCCCCCAGAGCTCGTATCTCTCGCTGCATATGTAGCAGAAGATAGCCTAGTTGTCCATCATTGGGAAGAGAGGCAGGCCCCTTGGTCTTGGAAACTTTATAGGCCCCAGTACAGGGGAATGACAGGGCCAAGAAGCAGGAGTGGGTGGGTTGGGGAGCAGGGCGGGGGGGGGAGGGCATAGGGGACTTTCGGGATAGCAATTGAAATGTAAATGATGAAAATATCTAATAAAAAATTGAAAAAAAATAAAGTATGGTACCACAAGTTTCTTAAGATTGAGCGCTGGATTATTTTTAAAGTTGAATTGGAATTTCTGATTCTGTGTTTGTGTATATTTTCATTTAATGTGACTACTGCCAAGAATATGTTTAACTTTGTTCAAATGTATTTTAAAATTGTTACATTTAGTAATAAATTACTATGCAATTGATACATTATTTTCTGTGCACATTGAAAGATTTGTGAACATCTTTTATATTTAGATGTTGTAATGTGAAATAAGATTAAAATGTTAATAGTGGCATGAACAGTTGCTTTTCTTTTTCCTCAGGAGGACAGCAAGCAAGCTCAATTCTTGGCTTTGGCTGTTGTGTACTTTATCTCTGTTCTGATGGTCTCAAAGTACAGAGACATTTTGGAACCCCAAGATGAAAGACACAGTCAGTCTCTTAAGGAAACTAGTAGTGATAATGGGAATGCATCACTTCCTGGTAAGTGTCCATGGTTTATTTTCTGGTACTCAGAGTTCAAATAAAGTCTTACCTGGTTAAGATACTAATTCTGAAAACTTTGTGTAAAATGAGACCATAGTATTACATTTACTAAGAGCAAAATATTTTAACTATGTTTACTAATCACTTCAATTTACATGCTGTATAATCATTTCAATTGGTAATGAGTTTTGTACTGTAAGTGGTCCATCTAATTTAAAGATGAGAGAGTGTTAGTTCTAATAAGTAAAGAGTAGAAAGTTTTTACTTTTGTGTTTGTTGTTCAGTCTTTTGCAACAGACTTCTAGGAAATGGTTTAAACAATTAATAGTGTTCACTATAGTTTTAAAAGTAGCTTTTAGTTAGGCAGTGGTGGCACATGCCTTTAATCCCAGCACTCAGAGGCAGGTGGATCTGAGTTTGAGGCCAGCCTCTTGAGTTCCAAGACAGCCAGGGTTACACAGAAAAAGAAATCCTGCCTGGAAAAACAAAAACCAATCAACCAAACAACCGAAAAAGAGCTTTCAGTTATAGGTATATACTTAGATAAACACCTTTCATAGTTACAGAACTAGATGTGCTGAAGGGAGGGGCAACCCTGTCCCTGTTGGGTTTTATTAAGTATGTATTAGATTGTTGTATTCATGTAGGTTTGAACATACAGGAAGGAAAAGACTCCACCTTCTTGGAGCTTATCTCTGGCAGGAGACAGAAAATATTTTTTAATAGACAAATTTTATGACATTTTAGAAGGTAATGAAAGGGATACTAAATAAAATGTCAGGCACGACAGGAGAGATGCTTTATGGACTTTTCTTTAAGAGAAATGAGCAGTCATTGGAGTGTTGAGTGCAGAGTTATTACTGACATGTATTTTAAAAATAACACTCTGGGGCCAGTGCATAGCTGATAAAAGCATTTGCCATGCAACCCTGATGACCCGAGTTCAGTCCTCCGGAATCCACAATGGAAGGAGAGAACTTACTCTGTAGGTTTCACTCTGTCTTCCACATGTGCACCATAGCATCTGTGCACTATGATTCGAGTATGTGTGGGTGTTTGTATCATATGTACATTATGAATACAGAAACAATAATAAATAAAATTTAAAAAATTAAGTAACACTTTGAATTCTTTGTTGAGAATACACCTCAGAGAAGAAAAAGGAGTGTCCAGCCATGTGACATAGTAAATTGACGCTTAGTTGTTTAAACTACAACGACCTTCATATTTCATGATTTCTGTGAGTGTCATCTGATTATGTCGTGGTGGGAAGGTGCTCAGATGTTTCCTGAGACTGAGCTTAAGATGCTGTCCAGGGCCTCAGCCGGGAGGGCTCTGGGTTGGGGTTGGCTGAGTATAGCAGTGTTATGTTGGGGGAAGGTCTTAAGTCTTTGAAAGACTTTTCTATTTCTTGTAGTCTTTCTCATTAAAGTAGAAGTCAGCTAAATTTCCTAACAGAGCAGATTTGGATTCCGGTAAAGTCAAGTCTGGCAGGCCTTATTAAAACACAGCTTTGGAACTAGCTATTACTTCGGATTCTGTTCTACTGGTTAACTATTATTCTACTGAACTAGCTCAGATTGAAGGGTTTCTTAAATACCAGGAGGTGTGAGTCTGTAGGATCATTAAAGCAATTGCCTTCCACTACCAGTAATTCACTTGATGTGATGACCTGATGGGGTAGGGTTTGTTGTAACCACACAGATATTTAGAGGCAGACAGATTCTGGATATATTTGTATGACAAGAACAGTATTTCTGAATATTAGTGTGGGTATTTTTTTTAAAAAAGGTATCCAATGATTACTATAACTAGAGTAGATCAAAGGTGAAATATTTCAGTTTTCAACCTGTTTGCTTTAGATATTTTGACATACAGCAGTGAAATAACAGTCAATATATTATATATCTGTATAATGTTATATTTATATTTGCTCCTTTTGTGTGTAGGATGGAGTTGTGGTTGTGGAGATGGGTGGGATCACTAAGGGAAAGTAGTTGTAGATAGAGGTGACGAGAGAAACCAAGGACTGAAAGGCTCAAGGATTGACTTCTAAGTTCCTTGAATCTAGTAAATCAGTGAGGAAGTTTAAGATATTACTGAGCAACCATTAGTGAAGTGATATAAGAGAAAAACCTAGGAGTCAAGGGAAAAAAGGGTTATCAAAGTGCAGAGGACACCCAGCAACTTGCTTTACTGTCAAGTGCTATTAGAGGACTGATCATTACATTTGGCAAAGTATAGATTTTTGGTGAACTTGAAAAGAGCATCTTTGTTGGAATGATTGGGAGTTCGTTGATCAGAGAGCAACGTTACACAGCAGCATGGGGTTGCTTGTTTTGAGGATTTAGCTCAGTTGGTACAGTGCTTGCCTAGCATGGATGAAGGCCTGAGTTTGATTTTCCCAGCCCCTCATCATCTGGTTGTGGTGGCACATATCTGCAATCTTCGTACTCAAAAGGTGGAGGGAATAAAATCAGAAGTTCAAGATCTTTCTTGGTTTAATAGCAATCCTGGGATATGTGGACCTCTTTTTTTTTTTTT
>NC_034593.1:76911295-76917092 GCF_900095145.1 Mus pahari
GAACTCCGGACCTTCGTAAGAGCAGTCGGGTGCTCTTACCTACTGAGCCATCTCACCAGCCTTATATGGACCTCTCTTATCAGGGACGGGTATGCTCCTTGTTGAGCTAGGTCATCAATGGTATTGATTTATTCTGCATATGAGAGAGGTTGACCATTTTTTTTTCAGCAGTGGAAACTGTGACTAGAAGTTTTTACTTTATGCACTGTTGGCATTTAAGTTTGTTTTATAATCCATGCTTATGTTGCAATTACTTCTGAAAGCTGATATAGGTAGTTATTATTTATTTTATCATCTATTTTAGTTATGAGGTACATGCCCTCATTATATTTCGAAGTTTATGTAATAGTTTTTGATTTTGAGAGAACATGACACAAAATCCTGGATGGCTACTGGTACTTTAATATACCTTTAAAAATTAGTTCTTGGGCTGGTGAGATGGCTCAGTGGGTAAGAGCACCCGACTGCTCTTCCGAAGGTCCCGAGTTCAAATCCCAGCAACCACATGGTGGCTCACAACCATCCATAATAAGATCTGACTCCCTCTTCTGGAGTGTCTGAAGACAGCTACAGTGTACTTACATATAATAAATAAATAAATCTTAAAAATTAGTTCTTGTTTTTTTAATTTACTCTTTTGTTTTTGGTTAAGATGCAGAAAACACACCAGCAGAGTTTAGCTCTTTAACTCTGTCTTCGGTGGAAGAATCATTGGAAGGCACCTCATGTACTCGCAGGAGGGACTCAGGCCTTGGTGAGGAAACAGCCTCTGGCTTAGGAAGCAGTTTGTCTGCAGCTTCTCCAGTGGCGCCTCTGGGTGTCAGCGCGGGGCCAGATGCCATCAGCGAGGTGCTGTGCACTCTTTCTTTGGAAGTCAATAAATCTCAGGAAACAAGAATTGACGGAGGAAACGAGTTGGACAGGAAGGTGACACCATCAGTCCCAGTTTCAAAAAATGTCAACGTGAAGGACATTCTCCGGAGCTTGGTAAATATGCCAGCAGATGGAGTCACAGTGGATCCAGCCCTTCTGCCCCCAGCCTGCCTCGGTGCTCTTGGAGATCTGTCTGTTGACCCACCCGTGCAGTTCAGATCCTTTGACAGGTATGTAAATAGCCCTTCATTTTGGTATGCTTATGTTTGCAAATTGTAAAGGTAAATAGAAATTCAGTATGAAAGTCTAAATTTTGTGGCTTCAACATTAGAATGGAATGGTTTGTTCTAATTTATAAAAAATATAAGGGTAATTTTGTTGAGTGTTTGTACAATATTTTTATTAACATTTTATATACCACTAATACTACTTTAGGTATATTTTTTTGTAGGGCATTAGCAAATTGCATGTAAAAATGCCATTTCTCTTTAAGAGCCAGATAATGAGGAAGACAACTATAAAATGTTGTCTCTTGGGGGGTGACATGTTCATTGTGCTTATGATCTCACAGTAGTTACAGCTGTCTGGATAGGGCCTAGATCACATTGGGTTGGTCAACATTGAGTCATGGACTTGGAGAGGCAAGGAGGAGCTCATGCGACATGACTCCTTTCCAGAGACCTACTGGCAGCTAATGGCTGGGGAAAGGGGAAGGATAAATCATTGTCCTCAGTGGGGTAGCCACTAGTTGAGCCAGTAAATAGCTCTATACCAATGTGCACATGGATGGTTCTGCTTAAACTCAGTGCACTACAAAAGACATGGAAGTGGGAAAAGACCTTACAGGGAGAAGGTAAGGAGATGGTGGGAGGGAGAGGGCAGAAGAAAGGATGAGAGGGTTAAATGTGAGAGTATTTTCACATGTATGAAATAGTCAAATAATGAATTAATTTAGAAAAAGAAATAGTATCTTGACAACCTTGAGAAAATGAAAGTTTTTAAAATAAGACACAAAACATGGCTATACCATAAGCACAAGGCTGACCATGCAAATGGATTACATTAAATTCAGAAAGAATCTTTAATCTACGCACAGTTATGCATACCTGTAATCCCAGCGCACAGGAGGTGGCGTGGAGGAGGATCAGAAGTTCAAGGTCAAACTCTGTTATGTAGAGAGTCTAAGGCCAAGTTGAGCTAGATAAGATCCTGTCTTCAAAACCCAAAATAGCAGAAGACCTGTGTTTGTCAAAACTCACCATTAAGAGCATTGAAAAATCAAACCACATAATGGGAAAATGTATTTGCAACACCAATATATGACATTCAGAATATATGTGCAAACCTGTGGAACAAAAAGGGAAAGGACTGATAATTAAATTTAAAAAGGCCTAAGGATGTTAAAGAGAGCTTCACAGAAGAGAACATGCACACCACTGAAAACATAGAGAGAGGTGCTCATCATAATTATACAGCCGAGGGATGCACATTAAAGCCACAATGAGATACCCCTACAAACCCACCAGAATGGCTGATGATCTCTAGTTTCTGGCAAGCAAGAAGATCTGAAACTCTTATATACTGCTGAGAGGAATGTAAATCGCAATAACCACTCCGGAAAATTGGCAGTTCTACTAATGTGGAACACGTGCTTTGGGAATTGACTCATGATCCAACAATACCATTTCCAGGTATATTCTCCATAGAAATCTAAACATGCGTGCACCAAAATACAGGCTCAAGAGTGATCATAGTAGAGGCATCTTTCAGACCCTCGAATCCAAATGCACATTCGCAGAAGAAACAAAAGGTGCTACTTTTAAGGTAAAGGAATGTTAAACAGGAAGTGAATGAGCAACCTAACATAAATGCAAAGATGTGTGGTGGGCGTCTCAAGCGTAAGGCTGGACGAAAGCAGCGCACTCTAAGTCAGAGCGATTCCACTTACATGAAGTCCCAAATCCCGCCAAACTAACCTGTGCTTTCAGAATTAAGGATGATGGTTGGTTAACTAAGGATACGGTTGGACGATAGTAACTGGCAGGAAACATGAGTGTTTTCTAAGGTGTTAGTAGTACATTATTCCTTGCTCTTGGAAGCCATGTTCACATCATGGGAATCATCATTTATAATTCTTTTCTGTGTATGTTTCCATAAAAACATTTATTAGCCTTGTGATGTGCCAAACTCAGTGTAGATCTAACAGGGCCATGAGCAAGGGTATATGGCTCCTGTCCTTAGGAAACTGGGTCAATGGGGGATTTAATGGACAGATGTTCCAGTAGCATCCCTGTTGCTATGATTAAACACCCCTAACCAAAGCCACCAAGGAAATACAGAGTTTATTTGGCTCACAGGTCCAAGTTACAGTGCATTATTGTGGAAAAGTCAATGTAGAGACTTAAAACATCACATCCATAGTCAAGAACTGAGAGAGAAAGTAGAGAAAAGGATCATTCCCTACTCTATTACTTGCTCTCAGATAGCTTAGGACTCCCCTTTAAGCCCTAGGAATGGACCTACCCATAGTGGGCTGGGTCCTTTGACATCAATCAATAATCAAGACAATCCCCCATTGACATGCCCATAGGACAATTTAAAATAGATAGTTCTTCATTAAGGTTCTCTTCTCAGGTCATTCTAAGTTGAGTCAAGTAGACATTAAAAATTAGCCATCACCATTTCTCCTCAGTCACAGAGGAAGAAGCAGTCTCTTAGGTTCCCTTTCATACCTGTCCTCCAAACTCTGCCTTCCCAGTTGTGTCTAACTCTACACATTCTACTGTATATTATATTTGTGTTTTCCATGGACAGGACTATAACTTCCACTAGAAAGCAGATGAGTGACATCACTGTCTTTTGATCCTCCTAAGTAGCATTATATTGATCTCCAGAAGAAATTGCATACATTTTAGCAATATGGATATAAGGATAGATGTACATAAACACACAACTTCTCTATAGGGTACTTCTACTCTTATATCTTCCAAGGTATCTCTAAAAAGTATTTTGGCCAAGTATCGTGTCACAGGCCTTTAATACCAATACTTAGGAGGCAAAGACAGGCAGATCTTTATGAGTTAGAGGACAGCCTGGTTTTCAGAGTGAGTTCCAGTACAGCCAGAGCTACATAGTGAGACCCTGACTAAAAGTATATTTGAACAATAATCCTTCCATTACACTCTGATATATCAACTGACTGAGGATCTTCAGTCTTCAGTTTAATAATAATAAAGGCTCTGTTCTCATAATTTCAATACTACCCAGAATGTGATATTTAGTCTGTCATCACTTGATGGTCCAATCTGTGTAGACTTCTATCATTTGGCATAAAGTGACTATTAAATGTATATACTTAATGTGTGCTTTATAACTCTCAAAGTCATAGATAGATAGATAGATAGATAGATAGATAGATAGATAGATAGAGATATATTCAGTTCCTCTTTGCTGTAAGATCTTCAATATGCTCTTTCAGATTAGTAGACTGACAAAACAAAGGCTGGACAATTAAAATAGCATCATTTGTAACATACTGACCAAAATTATCTGATGGTCATAGACTCTAAGAATTTGAAAGGAACAAGGAAAGAAGTTTTATGTTTCTGATATGATAAGAAAGAAGAAAGAGCTTATGTTTCCCATATGACAAGACTTCCATGTGTGGATTTGAGAGCCATGGGGTGCTGTATTCTGCCATGTTTCTGAGGGCTAAGGGCTAGAAGTATTAGACATTGATAATAAGAATAAAACAGATAGAAAGGGGAATGGAAATGAGAGATGTGTGTGTGTGTGGGGGGGTGATGAGTTGACAGTGCTCTCTACTTCTGAGCCTTTGATGTGTTCTCAGAGTCCTTTATGTGTAGCTTGAGACATTACTGTCTTCTAAACGTTCCATGAGACTAATATAATTTTGATTAACTTTGAATCAACATGATCATGGGATAAGTGAATGAAGTAAAAAGTAAAAGCTTCCTCTATTCTGAATCCACTGTAGTTATCCTTGCTAGTAAACATACATATCAATATCTATATCACTCCTTCCATCAATACACACATATACAATATAAGAAATATTTTTATCTCTGATGAAATCTTCTAAATATACATGTGCATATACTTTTATGATACCTAAATGGAATCATAATGTTCTAACTGGGTTGTTTTTAACATAGAAACTTATCTATAAGGTGTTCCCATAACAGAACATACATACCTTCTTGCACAAAAGATTACACAATATTCCATTATATAAAAATACTGCAATAATTTCATAAATCCTTGATGCCATGGGCCTGTCTAGAGTTCTTTAATATTAAACTGTAAATGTTTTATCATGCATCACAGTGTTTTTGAGAATCTGTATGGTGAAAATTCTTAAATTGTAGTTTTGAGGACCCATGGTTTATACATTTTAAAATTTAAATGAAAATACAACAAATATTATTCAGTTGACCCCTTTCATTGATGTAAGTTTGAAGAGGGGAGCATTAAAGTCTCCTGTAAGTGGGACTGAACGACTGTAGAACAATAAGTCAGATAAAGCACAGAACACAGAAATATGAAAGGGAATGTGGTTTTGTGTCACACAGGCCAAAAGACGTTCAAGTCTTCCTCAATCTGATGTAACCAAGGCCAGCGAGTTCTTAATGAGCTATCTTGAGTCAGGGAGATAAGATGTATATCCACCCACATCCTGCTGTAATGTAAGAAAGACGTGAGGAGTGTGACCTAGTCCCACTATGACTGAGAACTCGTGTGCCAAGGACCAGCCTCAGCTCCGACGGGTTCTGAGAAGCAGCAAAAGGAGAGGACTTGAAGTTGAATCATGGATCCAAGCTGATGGCTTAGGTTCTCCTTAGATGACTTTTCAGTTCTCTCCTCTCTCTCTCTCTCTCTCTCTCTCTCTCTCTCTCTCCTGCTC
>NC_034593.1:76917103-76963895 GCF_900095145.1 Mus pahari
GTGGTTACCTCTCAGACATTACTTGAACTTACAGTGGTTATCCATCAGTTCTTCCTACCAATATTATGTCAGCCTTTATTTAAAAGAAATAACAACAACAAAAAAAAGGTTGGAATCTAGATACCCGTAGATACAAGACTTCAACAGGTGTCCATGTGATCTGAACCTGGGAAGTTTGAGAAAGCTAACTACAGAATCTTGTTGATTGTGTAGCGCTAAGGGTTTGTTTTTTTTTCTGTTACTATTGGTGGTGGTGGTTTTAGTAGATTTGTCTCTTGTCTAACCAACCAGTTTATGTACGTTGCTCAGGATGCTGTCCAAGGGCCTTCAGCATTGCTAGGCAGGTGCTCTACTAACAGTCTGTCTATTGGCAGCCTGGGTGTTGTCTTTGTGTTTTATAAAGTTTTCTTTTGTTCTACTTCCAACATACAGTTACTGAATGGGTATTTTTAAAAATTAGTATTTTTATCTGGAAACAAACTTACGTACAGAAAAGTTCCTACTCCAAAATTTTTATTTTTCATAAGATATTAATTTGTTAATATATTTAGATATGTTTTAATATATTCTGTTTTTTCTATATAAATATACTCTTATCTTTAAATAAGAAAATTAAAAGTGACAGAATGCTATCTAAAATTTAAAATACTAAATACATTATCTAAATTTCTTTAAGCCTATTTACTTATTTTTATTTATTCTTTCATAATTTTTCATGACTATATAATGCACTTTGATCATTCCTGCCTTATTTTCCTCTTCATGGCATCTAGCTCCCATTCAGCCCCTTCTTCCCAGCAGGCAGCCTTCCTGAATTGATGGTTTTTTGTGCCTCACTGCCTGGATTCATTTATTTAAATTATGTATGTCTATGTTGATGTGTACCCATGAGTGTCAGGAGCCTGTGGCGCCCAGAGGATCCACTGAAGCTGAAGTTACGAGCCAGCCAACATGGGTGCTGGGAACGGACCTCCGGTTCTTCATAAGAGCACTGCTGTTAACCACTTCTTCAGATGCTTCCTCACATACACTGTAGATAATTAGGATTCAGTGACAGTCTTAAGTCAAATAAATGATCGAGTTTGAGATTATGTCCCTCAAGTCTTTGAATGTTCCTTAGTTTATATTTATCTAATGTTGCCTTAGAATTAGATTGACATTAGTACATTTTGGCAGACATATTAAAGAGGCAACAGCTTCTTGCATCTTGTCCAGTGGTGTACGTATGGTTTTGTCTTACTGCAGCTTACTCTGGCCAGTGAATACAGTCGTATGTAACAAATCTCTCTACTGTTAAGGAATTCCTTATGAATAGAGGCTATACAATTCATCACTTTATCAGATTTTCTGTTCATTCATTTGTGGACTTAAGGTTTTCTGTTTATTTTATGGCTTCTAATATTAGAGACCTCTACATATTAGATTACATAATAATATATTTTCAGTTAGTTTAGTCCTTGTCCTCTATTTCTCCATCTTTTGTAAATAGTGTCTTTTCCTGGCCAGCACCAGATCCTACAGCTCACACAATTGTGCACCCTAGATGCTTGAACGTCTATGGTATCACTTTTGACTTGCTCAAGGCTGGGATTATGGGTGTAAGCTACTGTGCCCAGATTAAATTTAACTAAAATTTGTTCTAGTGTTTATAATAAGAAATAGTTGGGTGGCTAAATACTTTAATTGGCTATCTTATTAATATACTTAAAAATTTTTATGAATGACCAAAGTGTTTTATTTTGGCATTTTTCTTTTCAATAATGTTGAAATTAAATCTTTTTTCTCACTACCTTGAATGAAATTATGCATTTAGTTAGGGATTCCTGCTTAGTAGGTACTGCATTTAAAAAGTTTGTTAAAGTAAAAACCAATAATTTAGGTGGTAGCATTTCCTGGATATTTTGTGGAACTTAACATGTCTGGTATGCATTTAACATATTATCTGATGGAATACAAACTGTTCAATCTCTTCCCTCCCCTGTCTTTTTTCTTAGCACGAGACACCTTTTGAAAGGCTTTTTTTTTTTGCAGCCATAGGGGAATGGAGTGTCTTTGGGAATTTCAAAGCATCCCTCTGATCATGTATTTATCTCAGGAATGCTGTGCCAGAAATCAGAACTCTCCTCATATCTTAAGAATTATCAACTCCCAAGCAATAGCTGGGAAGTTTAGAGTAACAGCTACGAGAGCGAGCCCTTGCTGAAAGGCTGCCAGCTCCAGTCTTGCTGAAAGGGAAGGTGTTTGTGTTCATTCCCATGCCAAGATTCCTGCTCTTATCTAATTTGAAGATCCTCGCTGGCGATTAATGGATGCCAGGGATTTATCTTGATAAAGTTCAAGGGCTGGTCTATGTTTTCAATTGAATCCTTAGGGATTAAAGTACTCTGTCAAAAAAGTTTTTTTCTTTAGTAAATCGTTTTTATGTTAAATTAAACAGCAATGTTAAGATTTTGAATTTATAATGTTTTGAAATGAAAATTCTGAAACTTGTCTGGAATGTATTATTCCTTTATTGGTGGCTGTTACTAATTAATTTTTGAGAAAATCTTCAAACTCTCCAATTTAAAAAGCTGGCAACAAATCAACATGATGTTCACTTGCTGTGAGTGTGACTGTAGAAAGAACTTCCTAGAGAATCTGTCACAACAGAGCAAATGCTGAGTATTCTAAATGTTCACTAACGTTAGTGAGCTCGTAAAGAAAATCTGTGAGTAAACTTCACTTTAATCTCTGTGTTTTCATTGACATTTAGAAAAGCTAGCTGGTGTAGCTGGTTCTCTGCCTTCTGTGTTCTTTAAGAAAAGAAGGGAAATGCTTTAGTTAAAATTGACATCATTCACAATTCAGATAATTACTTGCTTCTTAAACATTAAGAGAGATTTTGAGTTCATTTTTTAAGTAGAAGCTTAAGGCTTAGGGTATAGCTCAGAGCTCGAGCTGGTTCTTAGTCTGTGCAAGATCGTGGATGGAAATCCCAGCACAAGAGGGGAGATAATGAGTCGGGGAGGCCCTATGCTTTTACATCTTTCTTTCTTTTTTAAAAGAGGATACAAAATCTTTTGTTCTTACCTAGCTAATTCCCACTAAAGAGTGATAAGTTGAAATTTTTAGGTTCTTCAAAATGTAGAATGTACTTGCCTAGTTTTGATTTATGTTAACAGGATGAGCATAATGGGCTAAATATCTCTTCTGAAGGTTTTAGTCTTTACACTGAAACTTTATCATAGTAATAAAATGAAAACATCCCACATACACATATTATTTATTACATTTTTAATTAGATCATGTTACTTTGGGTTTTATTTTAATCTTGCCCAGAGCTTTAGCAGTATCATTTCAGAACTGATTTGAATCAGGTATGGATTTAGAAATTATTAATTTTATTTTTTTGTGTATACTAATTAATACTTAGTATAAACGCCATGGGAAAAAACATGATCACCGAGGTAGTTCTCCCAGGGCCACTGTTATCCATTACACTTCAGATGTACTGACCCCCTGATATGTCCCCAAAGGTGGGAAACTTTACTGTGAAGTTTCTGGTAGTAAGGGGCTGCCTTCACACTCTCCTCTATTAAAATTAAAGGTAGCATATGTATAATTTCTTATCTTGATAATCTTCATTTATATGCTGTGTAGATAACACTAATGTAGACATATTCATGAACATGCTAGCTGGAGAACTTAGTGAACACATTCAAAGCTATTTAATTGTATTCTTTTTGTGCATGAATTATATGGCATGTGAATTATAGCTTAATAAGGTTTTATAAACAGTTCATTGTGAGGCAATGGCTGAATCACAGTCTGATTTTAGAAATATATAGATTTGTGGTACATCCTGAAAATTAATTTTGACAAGTGTCTTAGGGTTTTATTGCTGTGAAGATCTATCATGACCAAAGCAACTCTTATAAATGAAAAATTTAAAAAAATTAATTCAGTCTGGCATATAATTTCAGAGGCTTAATCCATTATCAATCATCATGGTAGAAAGCATGCCAGCGTCCATGCAGACTAGCTGCTGGAGAAGGAGCTGGGAGTTCTACATCTTAACCCATAGGCAGCAAGGAGGAGGTTGCATGTGTTTCACACTGGGCATAGCTTGAGCATTTTAGACCTCAAAGCCCACAGTGACAACACTTTTTCCAACAAGGCCATGCCTTCTCCAGGAAGGCCACACCTCCTAATAGTGTTGATTCCTATGGCCAAGCATTCAAACACACAAATCTATAGGGGCCAAGCTTACTCACACCACCACAATAAGTTATTTTACCTTTCTGAGCTTGCCTTAAAATTTTAAAAAATGTTTTAGAAAGGTGTTTGGTGGCTCATGTGTGCAATCTTAGGAATTGTAAAGGGTGAGGGCACGATGCTGGAGGAACAGGAATTCAGGGCTCTGGCTTCAGATACCTTTTGTGTTTTCTCTCCCAGTTATTATTATTTTTTAAAAAAATAAAATTAATGTATACGTTAATTTTAATTAACGTTAATTTAATGTTTTTCAAATTAAACTACAAATTTTTGAGAATATGTACAAAAATCTGGGGAGTAAATATTTACTAAGATGAATAAAAGAATATACTATTTTTCACTTTTGTAAGTATTAATTATTTACAGTGTGCTAAATGTTTAAAACCCAAATCAGTGTTTTGCTGTGTTTTAATTAGCCATGTGCAAATAATGATTGTACATGTTAAGGAACAGATATGAAGTGTGATATTTGGTGAGCTTTGACCATTGTATATACTTTATTGTACAAATATCAGCATTCTCCCTTCTCGCCTAATTCCTGTCTCTGTCCCCCACAAGCAATTGCTATTTTAACTTTTTATAAAACTGTTTATTAGTTTGCCTTCTCCAAAATTCTTTTTAAAAAGGAAGTAATGAATATGTTCTTAAACGTAGGCTTCCTTAATTTATTTAACAAGTGTCTTAGTTAGGGTCTCATTGCTGTGAAGAGAATGCCTTTGCGATCCATCCATGCTGCTGACTTTATCAGCATTCTGTGCTACTGTTGCATAATGGTATCCTACTGTGTAAGTACTCACTGTTTAAAAACTTCATTTTTCTCCATGGAGGACACTTGAGCAATTTCTAGTTTCATCCAGCTACTCTAAAGGGTCTGGAAGCATAATTGTATTATGGATATTTATATTTTCTTGAGCAAAGTCCTAAGGTACAGTTGTTGGGTCATAAGATAAATGTATGTCTAAATTCTGATTATAGAAGTAGATTTTTTCACTGATTTAAATTGAATAAAGGACCTCAGACGTAATAGACAAAGTGCAGTACCACTGTCTGCCCACAATTCACTAATCTAAATATTATTTTCCCATCAGTATATATCTGCTGTATGCATGAAACAGATTGTGATGATTCTTTTGTGAACAAATGTGAAAGAGGATTATTCATATTTTCATTTTTTACGTAACTGTTAGAACATGAAAAATGTTCTGACATTTTAGCATATAAATTTCTGGCAAAACAAGCATTATTATATTTGTATTGTTTTCTGAGGCCACCATAAGCACATGTATATGTGCATGTATGTACACACACACACACACAATGTCATATCCACATCTTTTTATCTCAGTGATCTTCCTCTGATATAAGCTACCATGATTTAAGCACACCATTTTGGATTGGGGGCTCAGGTGGCTGTTGCTTCTATTTTTTAGTATATAGTTAACATTGGCAGTCACCCTTATAATGATGTGACACCAGCTACCCCCAAGTACATTGAATAAGCCTTGCCCAGCACAAGATAACTTGATTTAATTGGCAACAGTATTTGCCCTCAAATGATAGTCAGTGAAGTAAAACGGAACCTATTTCACTTTGTTCTTTCTTTCTTTTTTTAAAAATAACCACAGAAATGTATTTTTAAAATATTGAAATTACATGCCTTTAGAAAGTATGAATACATTTATTAGGGCAAAACATTTAAGTAACTTTGTTTAAAAATCAAATATTTTAAAGCTATTAAGGGAATACTTTCAGCTTACAGTATTGTCAACAAAAGACATGATTAAATAAATTGAATGTTGAAGACTTTAAGCTTATGGTAAACACCGGGTAATTAAAAGTAAGAGCTGCTGTGGGAGTACATTATATATCAGCTGTCCCTTTACCTCATTAACTGGGTTTTTGCATGTTTATGGAGCTAACTTCAATTAAAAATGCCTTTTAAGTTGTGCCTAACAAGGTCTTTTAGTTACTCTTTTAGTATAAAGTATTGCACTTTAGTTGAAATTGGTGTATCATAAATACCTGTGTTCAAATAATGCACAATATAAACAACTGGTTATTTGGTACTTTTGCTGTTTAAAAAATTGTTTATTGTTTTCTATGTGATATAATCAAAAGCTGTTGTGTTTCATGAGCTATATACATGTATCCATTGCTTGAGTAGGTATTGATTTCTCTTTTGAGATAGTTAAGGTTTTATGATTTTAAGTTAATACTGCTTTAAATTTCTTATTGAAACATACTGAGTTTTCTGCATCAGTTATGAAGTTTTTAAAAAAGTTAATTTCTTGTCCTCTTTAATTCCAAGATTCTCTCTTTTTACCCCCCAAATTCTCTTTGATTATGTTTATTAGAAAGTTCAAGATGGTCTTAAATTTAAGAACTCTAGCATAAATGTTGGTTAAAATGTTAAAATAAAGAGGCCCTGGGGAAGAGGGGGGAAGGGGAAGACCCACACCCTGCCAGAGTTCCGCCTATTCTCTGGTCAGTCAGGCGTGGGAGGGCTGCTATCTACCTTCCACTCATCCTCGGGTGGGCATCTAAGCCTCTGACCCAGTCTTCACTGGGTGGCAAGGGGCAGATATACCTGGGATTCCCGGAGCTTCTTTGCTAAAGCCACCAGGGTTATGGGAGAGAGGGATGAGGAAAGAGGTTCCTAACACCCTCGGGAGTGAGCACAGGATGAGCAGAGACTGTCTATGGTTTTAGAGCTTTATTGTAGAAAGGCAGGGAGAAAGAGAGAAGAGACGGAGGTGGGGGGGGCTAGAGGGAAAGAGAGTAAGAGGGAGAGAGGAGAAGAGAGGAGAAGACAGAGAGGAGAGAGGAGAGAAGACAAATCGAAGAGGAGAGAAGGGGTGAGAGTGAGGGGGGTCTTTACTGTAGCTAGGTAACTGGGGAGGAGTTTAACCTGAAGGCCAGAAGCTTGGGCCATTGTCTATGTGACTTCTAGCCATGCTTTTCTTGTGGGGGCTGTGGGGCTGGTAACTTAGGCAGGAGCTAGAGTTCCAGGAGCATGAGGGAATGCCTAACGTGTCATGAAGGTGAATTATCACCATTTCCAGGGTTCAGACCTCAACTCAACTGGAGACCAACCTGCAATTCCCTACAGTCGGCCATCATTGGGAAGAGAAGCCACTTGGTCTTGCAAACTTTATATATGCCCCAATACAGGGGAATGCCAGGGCCATGAATTGGGAGTGGGTGGGTAGGGGAGCAGGGCAGGGGGAGGGTATAGGGGACTTTTGGGATAGCATTTGAAATGTAAATGAGGGCTGGTGAGATGGCTCAGTGGGTAAGAGCACCCGACTGCTCTTCCAAAGGTCCTGAGTTCAAATCCCAGCAACCATATGGTGGCTCATAACCATCCTTAACCATCTGTAACAAGATCTGACGCCCTCTTCTGGAGTGTCTGAAGACAGCTACAGAGTAATTACATATAATAAATAAATAAAGCTTTAAAAAAAAAAGAAATGTAAATGAAGAAAATATCTAATAAAAAATTGGAAAAAAATGTTAAAATGAATTATTTTCATAGGACTTTGTCTTAGTTTTAAAAACAGTGAGGCTGGGGAGATAGGTTGTTGGTAAAGTGTTTGCTGTGCAAACAAGAGGAGAGCTTGATCCTTATCAACCATTGTTTTAAAAAGCTGTCTGTGTAGAAGGGAGTGTGGGGAGGAGGTGAGTAGGGTGGCTCAGAGGTTCAGATCACTTCCAGAGGGTCTGGGTTTGATTCCCATCACCCACATGGCAGCTCACAACTGATTGTAATTCCAGTTCCAGGGGATCCAATAGCCACTTCCAGCCTCTGTGGGCACCAGCCACACATGGTACAGACAGAGTACTCATATGCATTAAATGCAAACAATTAAAAAGCTTGGATGTGATGTGCTCTTGTAAGATCAGCCCTGGGGAGACAGAATCCTGTGGACCTTGGGATTCACCATTGGTCAGCCTAGCCTACTGAGCAGTTTTGTCCAGTGGCAGACCCTGTCTCAAACCAAGGTGCTTGTGTCTGAGCAACAACATCCAAGGTGTGGTCTTGTTTATGCATCAGACTCTGTCTGTCTCTTAATCCTTCTCTCTCCTTCCCTTCCTCCCTCTCTAAAAGAGAAAAAAAGGTATGTAAATATATATAACATTAAGTAGTAAGAATATTTCAAAGAATATATCAAAATAAGGTAGGAAAGAAAATGAAAGTTTTTGAAACTTTTAAGTGTATATAATTATTGTAAATAATTTATATTTTAAAACCTTTATTACAGAAGTGTCATCATTGCAACAAAGAAGTCATCAGTCTTACCTAACGCCCTTGCTACAAGTGCACCTAGTAATGCTAATGCTGTCAGTGTGGTGTCTTCAGTAGATTCCACCCAAGTCTCAGATGCAGGAGGAGAGTCACCAGGTGAGTCAGGTGGCAATGAAGTCAACAGAATTTTTAAATCTATTTTAGCAAATTTTAGGATTTTGTGATTAAACCAAGAAATTTGTAAGGTGCTTTAGGAATCTTTCTACTTTTGTGATTTACTGTTGATTGTTCAGTATTATCTTTTTGTTTATAAAACTACTATTGATTGTTTACTAATAACCCCCAAAATCTGAGTAAAATTAAAAAGTAAAATCAGGGCTAGAGATTCAATTAAAGTGGTATTTGGTGAACTGGTCAGTCTCATAGAGTTTTGATGTTATTTTACTAGCCACAGTCAGCCAGCTCATGCCTCCATACTTTATTTTGTCTTATGTGTCAACAAAATAAATATAATTATTTCTCTTATATTCCTGTTTTCCTTTTGAGACTAAATCTCATGTGGCCTTCTCTGGCCTTGAATTCACTTTGTAGCTAATGATGAATCAAAACTTGTGATCCTGATGTTTCCTCATCTTAAATGCCGTAGGTTGCCACCATACTTGGTTTATGTGGTGGTGGAGACCAGCGGCTCATCTGTGCTAGACAAGCATTCTACCAAACTTACCTACATACCCACCCTGCTTTTTATTTTTATTTTACTTGTCGTAACAACATTTTGTTCTAAAGTTTGAAATGCAATTAATTTTTAGAAAGTTTATAGCATTTAGATACAAGAGGAAATGTTCATGGTATGATAAAGAAAATCAATACTTTATGTACTATTCTATAGTAACTGTGTTAAGTATATGACTTCTGTATATGGTAAAAGTAAGACAGCACATTGCAATGTGAGTTGATTAATTTCATACAGTTGTACTGTTGGGTCTAGTACACCTAATGCCTTGTGCTTGAGTTACTGGTGTATGCCACCATGCCCTGCTTACTCTGCTGCACTATACATTTGATTCCTCTTCTTAGCATTTACTTTTAGTGTTGTTTTGTTTTTGTTTTTGTTTTTGTTTTTGTTTTTGTTTGAGCTGAGAACCAAACCCAGGGCCTTGTGCCTGCTAGGCAAGTTCTCTTACAACTCCTGGTGTTTTCTTTAAGGATTCTTGAGAAGTACACATAGCATTTTCATATATAGAAAACAGTAGGTATTAAGTTTAAAATTCCACCTGGAAACCCAACGTTGTAATAGTATTGCATCATGTGACTTAGGGTTTTATTTTATCAAAACAAAAAGAATCAGTAAACGGAATTGTCAAAATCTCATATCTACAAGCCTCTGTCTCCTGAGTGCCTGCACCTAATCTTTTCTTTACCCGAACCTTGCTGTTTACCAGACTGTCCTTGAACTCAGAGATCTGCTTGCCTTTCTTGGGGAGGATTAAAGGTGTGTCTGTATTCCAGCTCAATCACACAGACCTAGAAGGTCTTTGGATAGGATCTCTTGCCAGAGAAGCCATGTTGCTGAATTTAAATTCTTCTATGTAATATGTTTTCGTATGTTAATATGCTATAGTCTTTTAAAATATGATATATTTTTCAAATGGTATTGCAAAGTATAAATAATGAAGACAAAATTGAAACTATCTCAGCAGTGGAACTAAGCTATAGTATTCTTTACCAGTTTGTATACTGAGTGCTTGCTAATTTGCAAAATTTAGCATCATTCTTTACTCTATAACATTAAGACTATAAGGTTTGTCTTTATTCAGTTAGTAAAAAATAGTTTCATTTCTTTTAGAATAATTTTTTATTAGGCATTGTAAACTATCCCTTGCAAGACAGACAAACACACATACACAAAGACACAAGCCTATTCACTTATACACACNTGTAGTATAGCAGTATTTAGTGATTAAAAATTGTCACTTGATTTAATGATTCTTTACTGCAAGGGGCATTAGTTACTTAGATCCTTAGGGAACTTGTATAAATAGTATTTTACTCCCTGCATTGATGCTAGATGGAGGGTCAATTTACAGATATCTGGAAAATTGCCTGTGTGAAAGAGCCACATTATCAGTGCATAGATAAGGAAAACACAGGTCCTCGCCTTCCAAGTGTTGGAAGAAGCCTTTGAATTTACATATGTAATTATCTGTTGGGAATGTTAATTTTAATCTGAATCAAATTTATCATAAATTTATGTTTTCAGTTAAAATGCATAATTATATATTTTTCCTGATGGTATGGAGGGCAATCTCATGTGACACTGTTNGTATATTAGTTCTTCAACTAATTTTTCTATATATTTGTTTACTTTTTAATATTGCTAGTTAATTTTTATCTTTCTTGTGCAAGTGTCCTATGACTTAAAGATTTATTTTTATTTTTACTTATATATATGTGTGTGTGTGTGTGTGTGTGTGTGTGTCTGTGTGAGTATGCTAAGTGTGATGTGTTTGGGCGCCTGAGGAGGCCAGAAGAGAGTGTTATACCTCTGAACCAGAGTTACAGTTGAAGCTGCAGGTATAGATGTCTGCGAACTGTCTGCTTGATATGGTGTTAGGGCCCAAACTTGAGTCCTTTAAAAGTGCTCTTAACTGTTAAGCCATCTCTTGAGCCCCAAGTCCTGTGATAAAAAGAACATTTTGTAAAGTCTGTTTTGCTATATTTACTATTAGGAAAGAATATCGGCTTTTTTTTTCAAAGGCAGTGTTAGGAAATGATTTTTGTCATTGTTTTATTCGAACAAATAGTATTCCTATTCTTAAAAATACTGCCCTCCCCATACTGGGAATTTACTGTAAGCCTGTGTCTGCAAGGCAAGTAAGAGCTCTACCACTGAACTGTTCCTTACCACTCCCTTTCCCTCCCTCCCTCCCTTCCCCCTCCCTCCCTTCCCCCTCCCTCCCTCCCTCCCTCCCTCCCGCCCTTCCTTCCCTCTTTTCCATCCACCACCCCGCTCTCTTTTTTTCTTTCTTTTGTAATGGGTTTATTTGGTACAAGAGTCTAGAGAGATAATTCTGCTTATTGTTAAGCACCAAGGAACAGTCTGCAAAGGTCCTTCCACAAATGTGAATATTGGAAATGGGATGCTATGGGTGAGTACTGCTGCTGGTGGTGACTGGTCCTCAGTCCTAGCTTGTAGGCCTGGGCTTTTCTCAGTTAAAGACTGTTGTCAGATAGGAAGCTCTTGACTGATTTTTAGGGTCTCTTGGCTGTACTTACTAAGGCTTTGACTTTTTCAGATACTTCTGCATTCAGATATTTTTGATGGTCTTTCTTATTCTCCCAACAACATTCATTCTATATTTATAGAGTTATGTATTTTATACATATAACCATAATGTTTGCTCTCTCAGCATTTTCTGGTATATTTCTAACACTTGGTTATTCCTGGAGCCTGCCATAGAAGAAAGGAAACAAATATCAGAAACACCACAAAAAAAAAAAAAAAAAAAGGCTACTCTTTGTGGAAGTCCTAAGTTCAACTGAACCCAAATTTCAACTATTGGAGAAACCACATTTGAAACCAAATAAAGAAAGGAGCTATGCCTTGCTAGCTGGCCCAGCCAGGGAAGCCTCCAATAAGCCAGAGGCAGACCCTGTCTCACTTTTAAAAAATGCATTTCAGCTCATCAAAATCAGAGCTGGGAGTATAGCTCAGGACAATCTTGGGTACATTCCTTAGTGTCACACTTTAAAAACAGGGAATTTTGATGGTTCACATCTTTAATCCCAACACTTGGGAGACAGAGGCAAGTGGATATTTGAATTCCAGGCCTGTCTGGTCTACAGAGCAAGTTCCAGGACAGCCAGAGCTACACAGAGAAACCCTGTCTCAAAACAATTAAAATAAATAAAGTAGTAAATAAATAAATTAATTAATTAATAAGTTGTGTCAATTAACACAGTCAAAAGCTAATCTTGTTTTATAGTTTTTGCCTAAATATTTTCTTTGGATTTGTTACATTTTTAATTTCACATTTAAGTATATAGGTACTTGTGTCCTTCTCTTTATTAATGTCATAAAAGTTTAGGAATAAAATGAATTTTAGAGAAAATAGCTGATATATTCAGAGTATATAGTCTTTAAAAACACTATCACTTGTCAATGCTCAAAAAATTTAATTACAATATTTATTTATTTATAAGGTCTTATTATATAGCACAGGTTGGCCTCCAACTTCTAATCCTCCTTTAGGCTCCAAAGTATTGAGATTACAGGCATATGCCCCCACTTCCTGTAGTAAAATGAGAAATATTTTATTAACCAATTATAATAGAAGTTAGTGCCAGCAGTTTTTCAAGAACCAATTTTACTATCAAGAATGTAGCAAATGGGGGGTAGGGATGTAGTTTATTTGGCAGACTGTCTATTTAGCTGTGTAAGGAATACATTTTTATTTTGGGTATAGGAAGGCAGAAACAAAGGGCTTTCCAGAAGTAGGAGAATTGCTGTTCTCCCAGCTCAGTTCTTTTGCTGCCTGGCCTCATGTAAAGTGCTTGTCAATCTGTTCTAACTAGATGCAACTGGGACTCTTGAGTGAATAAGTTGGCTTAAGCCCATTACAGGAAAGGAAGCACACAGTAACCAGTGGCATGCCAGTCGCAGAGTTTATTACAGGATTAGAGCCTGTGTTTGTTGAGTTTTGTGACAAGAAAATGAGGATTTTGGCTTAAATACTGTGAGGAAACGAAGTAATTCTTGGATCAGATATTGTAAATAATACCTAGAAGAGAAAACTTAGGTGACAATTATAAGTTGTAATCAAATGGCAGTTCATTTTAAAGCTTGGGCTGCTGGATTATTTTTATTTCTTTGGGCAGAGTTTGTGACTTTGTTTGTATTGTGACATGATTGCACAGTGGTGTTGATGTTCATATAGATTCTTCATAGACTCAGGGATCCTGTGCTCAGGAATTGTTTATCCAAGACAGGAGAAGGCAAGCACTGGTGGTGGGCAGTGCGGGGTTGATAGAACACTTTAGCACGCGGATGTCAGAGGCATCAGAGGATGTCAGTGTTTGTTTCAACACTTTCTCTACATTTTAGATAGGCATTTATTCTTCTGTTGTTTTTTCACTATTCCAGTTTTGTCCTTTATAGATGATTCCAGCAAACTCATGTCTGCGGTTTGAGAAACAGATGAAACGTATCCAACTTCTGATAGTGCATAGATTTCAGAGTTCTGTTTATCAGCAGTGTGTGTGGTGTGTGTGTGTGTGTGTGGTGTGGTGGTGGTGGTGGTGATGGTGGTGGTGGTGGTGGTGGTGTGTGTGTGTGTGTGTGTGTGTGTGTGTGTGTGTGTTGGCTTTGTTGGTCTACCTTGGTAAAGGGTTGTAGTGGAATTTTGTTTCTTTTATTTTCACATTTGCTTGGCACTTTGTAGGATACAACGTTAAGGAATGAAGATTTGGTAAATGGAGTGCAGCTGCCAGTGCAGTGCTCATCTTTACTTGACCACCTCAGGTCTTTATTTCAATGCCAGCTGGACTCTTGCAGTTCATTTGGCCCTGTCTTGCAGAGGGAATTTAATATGGCATTTTTTTTTTCCCTGAATTCTGGGTAATGACTTCCTATTTTGTTCCTATGTTCTACTTCTATCTTTGATTGATTGATAGTCTGATCCTGTGTATTTTGATACTTATGCAGAAACTTACTTTTCCTTTTTCTTTCATGAAATTTTTAGAACTTTTCAAACCTCAGAATTATTTTTCTAACTAAGCCTTTTGGACTTAGTTCTTCAAGTCTTGCCATTATATATTTTGGTTCCTATCCATTCTTAGCTCTGTCAGATTTAGTTTTCTGACATTCTCTCATCAGGTAAATTTTATGAGCAGTTTTCTTGATAATGCAAAGACAATTACTTCTGTTTAGGAGAAAACAGTTTGAACACACTATACAGTAAGAGGATTGAATTAGTTGTTAATGTTAAGGTATATACATTAATTAAGGTATATACATTAAAGGTTATATCGGAACATAATTGGAAAGACTAGAATAAGACCAGATAAAGCAAATTAATTCTATTCAGTGCTTTAAACAAAAACACTGGAATAAAATGATAGAAAAGAGAGGGTTGGTAGGAAAATAGGTTTGTTCAAGTACAGGATTTGGGATGATTAGGGGAATTACATCTGTAGTTCAAGTTAGCAAAGCTTTTCAATTACATGTTTAGAATCTCTACATGCTGGAGGTAGGTGGATGGGAAAGGTAAGGGTTTTCTGCTCTTTGAAAAGTGCTGTTCTGATGGTACTTACAGTATCAGCTGGAAGCCAGACACAGTGGTGTACATTTGTAATCCCAGAATTTGTAGACTGGGCTACATATAGTAAGTTCATTGTTATTCTTGGCTATATTGTAGCTTGAGGACAACTTGAGGTAAGTGAGATCCTGTTTTTGTTTTTTGTTTTTTTTAAATACAGTTGGAAAAAGTAGGCGGGGGAGGTAGTAGCTAGTACATGCAGCACATGCCGTGGTTTCTAGGTATGGCTTCATTGCCAGAGTGTCCTGGAGGCTAGGGAACAGACCAGACACTCACCTTCTGGTATTCTCCTGGGCTTGCCCTGCTGTCCACTAGACTTTGTTACCAAGTGTGAAACTCCTCATAAAAATCTGTTGCCTTGCTGTTATTTCCTCTGTGATCTTGGGGTGGGGAGCATCAGTTGAAATAAATGTGAGAAATACATGTCATATTGTAATCATAATGAAGGTTCATGAGAAAGTATAGATGATACTGAAATAACTTAAGGACTGTTCCTCAGGCATCTATGACTTGTTCACTGTTAGAGTCTTGATTGGTCGTGGTATAGCACATGCTCTCCAGTGATGGCTAAAAGGTCATCCTCTTGTTGATAGTGATACATCTGTTTAAAGCGAATTAGGAATTTTATCTTTCCAAGTTTTACTTCATTGAAAAGAAAGCTTGTGCTTGTTATGTTTATTGGTGCTAAATAAAAGAAATTGCAAAGCTAACTCAGTGGATCAGAATCTGTCAATACTTGTCTGCTACTTCTCTACCCCCTGGGTAGGAGGGTTACCTAACACAACTGACCTTATAAAGGGACATATAAATAATTAGAGAAAAACTTTAATTGTTAGACTTTATCTAAGAGTGATACGTGTTTGAAAAAATATATTTAATACATGTTTGTTTATAAAGAGATCATATTTGCTTGAATCCTTATATCTAGATCTAGAAAACCACTGTCAAATACTTCTTTTTTCTCTTATAGGAAGTAGATCACCTAATGCAAAACTGCCCTCAGTTCCAGCAGTTGGCTCTGTCCCACAAGACCCAGTTGCACACATGAGGTATTTAAGTTGCTTTCTTAGTTATTGAAATTTGTGCTTTTTTTTATAACCCACCCTCCCCTTACACCTCCCCTGAATTCTTTTAAAATTAATTTTATTTCAAAAATATGTTTTAAAAGGTTTATGAGAAATGTTCACTTGTAATAAAAATGCTACATGTATGACACATTTTTGTGAGCTTGTGGTGTATATTGTGGATAATTATGAGTTATTAGGAATATATTATACCTTTTCTTTAAAAGTATTAAAATCAATCATGATCATATTAATATTGCATTCTACATTGAGTTTACTTTTACTTAGAATTTTAATTTGGAATATATGTTTCAAAATTTAATTCTGAAGTTTATAGCCATATTTTCATCCACTATATGCCAAGTGGTCAGAGAATTTTTGTTTTTCTTACCATAATTGCCAATTCCCAGTCTCCCCAGGGTAGTGGGGTACTTCTGTGAAGCATATGTATTTGTGGGGTCACACAGACCAAAAAGGTTTGGTGAAGCACAGGGAGATCCCTGTGAGGAGGTGGTTGTGGGGAGCTCTTTTAGAGGGCTGTCTGGTAGTTTCAGTGGGCGCCCTCTGTTGCTAATATAAGATATGGAAGTACTATTATGAACCAAGAGTAGCACTAGCTGCTGTCTTGTTTGCTGTGTAAACTCTGGGTACTCATGTACAGTTTATAGTTTTTCTAATGAAGTCTTTTAGGTTTTGTTAGAAAGTGTTATCACTTCAATAAGAGTTTGAACTAGTTTTTATAGACATTTACATGCAACAACTGACAACTTAAAATGAAGATATGATATTTATCTCAAGTTTTTGATAGCCAAGTTTGATGAGCAGATAAATAAGATGAGGTCTTGAGTTAGTTTAGATTATAATGGAGTCATTAAAAAGTGCTTTTAGTTGGCGAGGTGTAGTTTGCAGTAAGAACTGATGCTTAGAATGGTAGTTTGTCAGGCGTCTGTGAGAACTTGGATTGGAAAGATGTATCAGGGTAAAAAAGGACATTTTAGGTAGGAAGTTACTAGGCACAGAATTGTGTGTTTTGGCCATTTTTATTTCTCATGTAACTGCATTTCAGTGGAAGTAGATTTCACTTTAGAACATAGAAAACTAACTCTCAACACCTTTTGTTAGTATTACAGAAAGGCTAGAGCATGCACTGGAGAAGGCAGCTCCTCTGCTACGGGAGATTTTTGTGGATTTTGCACCTTTCCTTTCTCGGACACTTTTAGGTAGTCATGGACAAGAACTGCTTATAGAAGGAACAAGTAAGTGGTTTTTCTTTATTCTCTTTGTATGTACTTACTTTATAAAGTTATATGCTCATATAAGAAAAGTCTGCATCACCGGGTGTGGTGGCACACGCCTTTAATCCCAGCACTTGAGAGGCACAGGCAGGCAGATTTCTGAGTTCGAGGCCAGCCTGGTCTACAGAGTGAGTTCCAGGACAGCCAGAGCTATACAGAGAAACCCTGTCTCGAAAAAAAACAAAAACAAAAAAAGAAAAGTCTGTATCTTCTTAAATATTTTCACCATTGGCTGGCCCGCGTGGAGGTCTGTTTTGAAGACTTTTTCATAAATCTTTTATATTTTAATCTGTTTATTTTTTTAAAACCAGCAATTTCCATGGTGCCTTAGTTAGTTGTTTTATTGCTGTGAAGAGACACCATGATCAAGGCAACTATTTTTTTTTATTTAAGTTTTGCTGCATTATGATGAGAAAAGATACATAATTTCAATTTATCTGAATTTATTAACATTTAGAAACATACTTTGAGTAAATAGACTTACATCACATTCTTCTTTCCCTTTTGTACCACAACTTCTACCAGAGAGCCCCCCCTTCAATATCTGCTATCATTTTTTTTTATCATATTATATCATAAAGCACAACATTTAACTGGGACTGGACTGGCTTACAGGTTCAGGGGTTCAGTCCATTATTATCATGGCAGCCAGCACGGCAGCATCCAGGCAACATGGTGCTGGAGAGGGAGCTGAGAGTTCTACATCTTGTTTCAAAGGCAAACAAGAGAAGACTACTGTCTGCCAGGCAGCTAGGATGAGGGTATCAAAGCCCAACCCAACAGTAGCATACCTCTGCCAACAAGGCCACACCCCATAATAGTGCTGCTCACTGGGCTAAGCATATTAAAGCCTCCACAGATGGAGTATAAAAGTATTAGGCCAAAGCAGTAGCATTTATTTTTCAGGTGCTGGAGGTTGAACTTGGGATCTTGTACATCCTATACAAATGCTTTACTGTTGAGTTTCATCTTTAGATCAGGATTTATTTTTTAGTGCAATTGAATTAGCCACGGGGATTAGGAAGAGTGGTGTAACAAGGTTTTGCATGTACTTCAGATCATACAAACAGCCATCCCTTGCCATGGATAAATAATATGGGATGCGTTATTATTTTCTGCTAGCACAATTATATTTTATGAATAAAATGGTACTGTAAACTACTGTGCTCTTATATATAGGTGACAAGATCTCTTTATGTAGGGTCTGGTTAGGTAGCATGCAGAGGAAGACTAGGCTACATATAAAATGAATGAATTTTTTTTTCCCATGAGGTATTGTATAGCTAATGTTTTCAAAAGATTCCTCAACTAGGTGAAGGAAGATTCAGTTCAACAGAAAACAAATCTTCAAACAACTGATTCTGTTTAAGAACTGAAGACAGGCCATGGCGGTTTAAACTAGGAATCCCAGCATTGGGAAGTGGAAACTCCCACATTGGGAGTTTTAGATCTGGCTGTGGCTACATGAGAAACTGGTTTAAAACAGCAATTAATTTAATAGGTTAACTTAAAAATATCAGTTGCTGGGGGCTGGGAAGATGGCTCAGCGGTTAAGAGCACTGAAGCTCTTCCAAAGGTCCTGAGTTCAAATCCCAGCAACTACATAGTGGCTCCCAACCATCTGTAATGAGATCTGACACCCTCTTCTGGTGTGTCTGAAGGCAGCTACAGTGTAATTACAGAAAAGAAAAGAAAAGAAAAGAAAAGAAAAGAAAAGAAAAGAAAAGAAAAGAAAAGAAAAGAGAAAAAAGAAAGAAACCAGTTGCCATCCTCAAACCTGAGATTTTAAAAGCTAAGCTTGAGAACTTTTACTAATGATAATAAGAATTAATTTTGTTTTGATTTGCATTTCCCTGATGAATACGGATTTTGAACATTTTTTTCAGGTGCTTCTCAGCCATTCAGTATTCCTCAGTTGAGAATTCTTTGTTTAGTCTGTACCCCATTTTTTTAATGGGGTTATTTGATTTTCTGGAGTCCAGCTTCTTGAGTTCTTTGTATATATTGGATATTAGCCCAGTATCAGATTTAGGATTAGTAAAGATCCTTTCCCAATCTGTCGGTGGCCTTTTTTGTCTTATTGACAGTGTCTTTTGCCTTACAGAAGCTTTGCAATTTTATGAGGTCCCATTTGTCAATTCTCGATCTTACAGCACAAACCATTGCTGTTCTGTTCAGGATTTTTTCCCCTGTGCCCATTTCTTCAAGGCTTTTCCCCACTTTCTCCTCTATAACTTTTTTTTGTGTGTGTGGTTTTTAGAGACAGGGTTTCTCTGTATAGCCCTGGCTGTTCTGGAACTCACTTTGTAGACCAGACGCGCCTCGAACTCAGAAATTTGCCTGCCTCTGCCTCCCGAGTGCTGGGATTAAAGGCGTGCACCACCACGCCCGGCTCCTCTGTAACTTTTAGCTGTCTCTTGTGAGGCTATGCCAGTGCCTGGCAAATACAGAAGTGGATGTCCACAGTCATCTATTGGATGGAACACAGGGCCTCCAATGAAGGAGCTAGAGAAAGCACCCAAGGAGCTAAAGGGGTCGGCAACCCTATAGGAGGAGCAACAATATGAACTAACCAATACCCCCCAGAGCTTGGGTCTCTAGTTGCATATGTAGCAGAGGATGGCCTGGTAGGCCATCAATGGGAGGAGAGGCCCTTGGTCCTGCGAAGATCATATGCCCCAGTACAGCGAAATGCCAGGGCCAGGAAGCAGGAGTGGATGGGTTGGGGAGCAGGGCAGGGGTATAGAGGATGTTTGGGATAGATTTGAAATGTTAATGAAGAAAATATCTAATAAAATTGTTTTTGAAAAAAAAGAATTAATTTTGTTTGAATATGGTTGGGTTATGATTACTATGCTTTGCTTTTTTTGGACCCAATTGATGGTATAATGTAAGTACTGATAATTTACTAAAGCTCAAGGATCCTGGTTAAAAAAAAAAACAAAATCCATTTCTTCTTCAGCGTCTAAAATACTGACTTATGTTTGATGATGTACGGTCTCATTTCCAGAGATCAAAAGTAGCAATGAATTCATTTAAAAAGAAATTTCTGATTTTAGAAATACCTGTTATGCATCAATAATTTATTTAATAATAGACTATTTGATGTGATTATAAAGGGCACTTAATTATTAAACAACACAATTTGAAAATAATTTAAAGATGCAGGGAATTCTGAATTGAAAGGCTGTTCAAAGCCTAATTTTTTTAAAAGATTTATTTATTATTATATCTAAGTACATTGTAGCTGTCTTCAGATGCACCAGAAGAGAGTGTCAGATCTCATTACGGATGGTTGTGAGCCACCATGTGGTTGCTGGGATTTGAACTCAGGACCTTCAGAAGAGCAGTCGGTGCTCATAACCACTGAGCCATCTCTCCAGCCCCAAAGCCTAATTTTTGTTTCACCTATCAAAAATGTTTACAGTTTTATGTCTACTTCTGAAGCTTCATCTTTATTCAGAGTTATATATGTGTTTTTGCAGCATGAATGTCCTTTCAACAGATATGTAGTGTGAGAAGTCTAATACCAGGTCTATTATGTCTCCCCACTCTGCTCCTTTAGCACACTTACTATTCTGCAAAAACACATTGATTGTTCAGCTGCAAGTGTGATATTATATGCCATTTCACTGCCATTGTTCAGTGCATAAGTTTTCTCTATAATCTTTGTATTTGATATATTTGTATTTAATATAAAGATTATATGTATTATGCTAGTCTAAAATAGTATTGAAGATAGGCAAATGTATATACATGTATTTTTCTACATAGGTATTTAAATACCTGTATGTGTGATAGACCCTTTCTAAGTTTGTCTCTTAGACAATCCTTTCTGTCTCTTTTGTTCATAATACATATGAATAGATGTAAAAAGATCTAGACTAGAATCCAGAAGTAATAATTCTGTTTCCTGTGGAATTAATTAACTAATTTAATGAGAATTAGTAACCTAACTGTGAAAGGTTCAGAATTGATTCACTATAAGAATCCATTTTTTTTTGGAGGGGTCATTATTCTTTTATTTTTGAAATGACAATAATGTCATTTCTTCCTTCCTTTCTTCCCTGCAAACCTTTCCATGTACCCTCATTGTTTTCTTTTTCAAGGAGAAATTCATAGCCCATTTTTCATTAATTGCGGTTACATGCATATATGTACATGCGTATATATTCCTAAATATAACCCGTCTAGTCCGTGTGTTACTATTATTCATATTTTCTTGGATATCCATTGGCTTTGGGTAACCAATTGGAATCATTCTTTCTGGGGAAGAAAGACTGTGTTTCCTGCTCTCAGCAAGAGCAATAGGTTCTGAGGTTGGGGTAAAACTATGCTTGTATCTGGTTTACATTTTAAGAAGTGACAGGGATCAGTGGAAGGCAAGCAAGAGGTGGTAGCTTTGCCCTTCCTTCCTGCTTGACAGCCTTTGAGCCGAGGTGTTCCCATCATCTTCGCAGTGCCAGCCCACACGTTAGTGATGACCTGCTTGCTTAGTGCAGCACACAAATGCTATGTACATATTTTTATGCCACTGTCTACATTGCTTTTGACATTTATAACATGGCGAAATTATTCTCACATTTTTTTATTTTTTGTTTTTTAGAAAACGAAAGGTATTTGTAAAGCCTTAACATGCCAACCAGTGCCATTGTTGAGTTGAGGAATTATTCTTTCAAAGAAAGAAAAACTGAAGAGCATGAACATAAGAAATAGGTCATGAGTGGGATGTGTGGAAGCTTTTATGGAGTAAAAATGGAGCTAAAGCCACAGGGCTCTGAATATCACTGCAGTGTATTTAATACAGAATTAATAGTTGTATGTCTTTGATAATTATAATGTCTCTGAGTTATTCAATCCTCATAATGGTTGGAATTACTTTTTAAATATATTCATAATAGCAAATTCTTTGAGCTGTTCTTTGATTGTATTGGGTATTTAAAGTAAATAACTCTGTAGATGGCCGTTAATGATATATAAGTTTCTTCCTAAGGATATTTTTAGGTAATCTAAAACAAAACATAGAAAAGAAAATGTAAATAATCAGTTTATAGGAAATGGGGAATACATAACAGACAATGGCTTGAATTTCTGTTAAGGTTTAGTGTGAGGTCAGAGGTCAAGGTACTAATAAGAGTGTTTGGGATGTCTGCTGCCATGAAACAAAATGGAAACTTGATTGATAGCTGGAGGGCTGAAGGGAGAGAGTGTGGTGGGAAAAGCAAAGGTCAGGGAGCCATTTCCCTCCCCTGCATGTATAATAATCAGCTCTCTCCCAAACATGTAGATGATCATGATCAATATGGCATGTGTTGTATGCATTTCTATGAGTGTCGTAAAATATCATTATAGAAGAAGTCAGTAGATGTTTGAGTATCCTGAAAGTAAAAATAAAGTAGTTTACAGAATGTTCATTTTGATACCAAGTTTATAGTAACCACAGACTACTTTGTTTAGTCACACAATCAAATGTGTACAGGTATGGTTTTTAGCACAATATTAACATTTCAATTTTAAATCAATTTGGACAAAAATAGCATAAAATGAATGTCTGGAATTTTAAAACAACTTCATGTTTTTAAAATAACTTCCTCTTTAACATAGGTCTGGTCTGCATGAAGTCCAGCAGTTCAGTTGTGGAGCTGGTCATGCTGCTGTGTTCCCAGGTGGGTGTAAACAGGTCACATGTTCGTGCAGAATAAGCTCTCAGGTGCTCGTTTGACAGCTTCTTGCTTTATTAAGTTTTTGTGGCAAAAAAGTTTTGAGTGTTACGTTAAAATAATCAATTTGTATCTTAAAATGATTACTTATATATAGTATAGATGATTTTGAAACATGAACTGAGAGAGGAGAGAGAGAGAGAGAGAGAGAGAGAGAGAGAGAGAGAGAGAGAGAGAGAGAGAGAGAGAGAAGATAAATGAGAAAAAGCAGTTTTTAGAGTTACACTAAAATGTTTGGATCAGTTGATCTTGAAATGACTGTCTCTGCTCTGTGTCTTATGGATCTAGAAGTAGCTTTATTCATGTACTTTGTAGAGCGCCTCTCTGAATTCCCTTGAGATTCATGTGCTTTGCCTCCCTTTTGTGCAGAGGCTATAAAATGAGTAATAAATAATTTTGAATCCTTGTCATTGCTAATTATTTTTGACGTACACAGTAGACTTGGGAAAATACCAACAAAGATGTGACAGTCATCATCATAAGATGTACAAAACAAATTGCTCAGAGCAAAATTAATTCCAGTGTTTAGAAACCTTGTGGTTTTCTTTAATGATTTAAAAAACTTAAATAAAATTTATCTATACTGTGATGTTTTGTTTTTTGTTTTTCAAGTAAACAAATGAGTGTTTTTATTGAGAGCTTTTTTCTTCTGTAGTCTTTTTAAAGTGGTATCTTGCTGGTAGTAAATTCCTGTACTTAAAACTTTAAAATAGCCTTTTTTAATAGGAAGAGTATTTCTTTAGAGGTCAAGGGTTTTGACCCATTTCAACACCTTTGACCTTCATTTACAGCTCTCATGGTTTGCTTGCCTAACGAATAAGGATAATACAAAATTAATGTTTCTTTGCATTGATTTGTTCATTTTAGTGCCTATGTTGCCAAATTTATTCAGACTGTGCTGATGGACATTTCATGAATACAAATTAAAGAATCATAGAAGGTGTGAAAAATCAATACTATGTGTTATCAATACAGTGCAATAAGAACAATTACTCCTTGAGAGTATAGCTAATGGAATTTTGTAATGAACTTCGAAGGAGCAGTTACATTTCTTAGAGGGCTTATTATTCTTTGATTTTTATGTGCATTCTTTTTAAAAATTTATCCAATTTGTTTTATACTACTTATTTTCCAATATCTCCCTTGTTAAAATTTCTCATTAAGCCACACCTGATTTTAAATAATTTATTGTTTATTTCTTGTTTGAAAATCACCAGATAGAGTTTTATATCTGTTTGTAATTACCTTTCCTTTTAGTCCTCATGGTTTCATCATAAGATTATGGTTCTGTTGTTTATTGTGACATAGCTGCTTCATATGTAAATTTTAATAATGAAGTTTCATCTTTTAGTTTAGGATTGAATTTGGTTTGGTACATGAAAGCTCCTTTAAATATAGCACAATATGTATCTGAATGCCAGAAGCTGCTCAGATAAAGAATGACACATGATAACAGCCATTTGTCATGAATGTCACTGTGCTGCTTAATGTTTATCTGATCAAATGGCATATGGAAATCACTTAGAAGAGTAAATTTTAAAAATCAGAAATTCTCAAGGTTTTTGTTTGAATAACACATATTATTAGTTATTTGAAGTCTTCAGCACTTTTTTTTTATGAGTTCTTCAAAAAGTCCCACGGCATCTCTACGAGACATGACACAGTGTGAAAAATGAAGCTAGAATTAGCTCCACATGTATACAGATTGTTCCAGAGTGATAATTACATTTTTCACTTTGAATTTTCCTAATTCAAAGAGGTCAACTTGGTAATCACAAAAGTGATTTATTTTGTTAAGAAGTGAACTGTCTTTTTCTATGTGAAAGCTGAGGAGATATGAAATTAAATTTCTAGGGGACATTTTGCAGATACTGGGTGGGGATATCTTGAGTTTGATTGATAATTTTTTTTAGTGTGAGATAGGGTGGGAAGTAAAAAGCTACCCTCTTGCTAAATTTTTAATTAATTTTTTAAGAGGAGATGGAAGGGATTGAGTGCCAAAGATCAAAAGATCAGGTCAAAACTCCTTTTTAATCACATAAATAATGGGATATGCTTATGAACTTAACATCTGCAAATTTGATTTAGAACTTTACAAATTAGTTGATGTTAATTTCATGGCAGTCAGCTGTATTCTGATTATTTTTCTTGAGCCCATTCACAACTTATTTTCTTTAAAAAATTTTAAAGACAAGGTGTTTAACCATACTTATTACCAAATATGTTTACAGTATAAATTAAATATCTCATCATATGGGATTTGCTGTCAATAAACAAAATGTATCACTGTAAAACTCTTTAAGGGTTTGGCCAACACATTTCTTAGCCTTTCCCTGTTACTAGTTGATTAAGCATTATTTTATCCTATTTAAAACATCTAGTCTGTGTTGGTAGAGTTGGAAAGCTCTCTTATTATTGAATATTTTGCTTTTGAGTAAAGTTTATTAAATTAATTTATGTTTTTTATTTCATATAAAATAACTCAAGTATTTAGGCAAGCTCAAAACATTGATCTTTTTTCTTAAAATTAATTTCTTTCAGTGCTGTGGAGTAAATTTCGGCCTTGCACATATCAGGCAAATGCTTTGACAAAGACCCACATCCTTAGCTCAAATTGCTTTCCTTAAAATATAACTACATTCAGTATTAAAGGAAGTGCATATTTCCAGACACACACACACACACACACACACACACACACACACACACACACAAAGTTTAGGAAGTTTTCGGCTATACCCCAAATTCAATTTGTCAAAAAATGCAAAAATGCCCTCCTATTTGTTGCATTTATGTATAAACCTGTTAAAATAATTTTAAAGAAAATATTAAATGTTTCAAGTAATACTACTTCAGTGCTGTATAAAGTGCTTGTATCTTCCTCATTTGACATTAATATCATTTTTGAAAGAACTGACATTGCAATCCAGGCCACTTTATAAAAGTGTTGTGTTGCTCATCCTAATTCAGTCTGACATACATTCCAATAACACTACCTCCCTTCTTGGGTTTAAAGCTAAATTTATGACTGTGCATTGTGAAGTGCATCATTTAAAAATGGTTTCAACCCAAAACATCTAATAAATAAATAATGTGTATGGCTACTCAGTAGTAGACTTTCTAGACTAGAAATCATTCCATCGGATACTCAACAGTCCACTATCGGAGAGGGCTGTCAGATAAATCTTGTGGTAGCGGCATTCATGTCCTGTAAATCACATATTATTGTCTGAGCCTTCTGCCAGGTCATCTATTCTTTTCCCATTTATCAGAAATGCATACAGTCTATAGAAAAACTAACAGCACCATGTAGTCTGGCTTGCCGTCCTGTCTGAGTTATCAATTAGCAGCATAAGTTTATTTAAATGTTTAGCCTGATTTAAAAAAATAAATCAAAGTTATTAATATTTTTGGAAATACTTTCTTCACATGAAGGTAATGATAGGGTTGGTGATTTTCACTCAAGGTTACTGTGTCTTTGAATTGGCAACTAACAACTGCTGATAGTTGCATAGGCACATACCAGTCAGCATCCTTGTGTTTTTAAATGTTGGTTTTATGTTCATATTTTTGTTGAATATTAGTAGAATTTTCATTTTTCTTTCTCTGATTTTCCTTTTCTCCCCCTGATAATTCTGATTCTGTATCTTGAATTTGTTTCTGCAGAGTGTTTGATACATAATGCTGTTGTTAGGTGCTCTATCCTTCACCTTTCATTCGTACATGCATCATCATGGCTGCTATCTTATTATAGATAGGTGATTCACAGAAACAAGTGATTACCAAAAAGCATGCTCATCATTAGATACCCGGTGTTGGAGAGGTGGGGCTTGAATGTCCTTTATTGTCATCTTCAAGTCTTAAAGTTACCCAAATGTGTCATCCTTTTTCTGTCTTGGCACATAATTTTTAATTCCTTATTAATGTCTCTCATAAAATTACTCTTTTTGTTTTTTTGTTTTGAGATGGGGTCACTGTAAGTAGCTCAGGCTGTCCTGAGACTTTCCATCTTGACCTGAGTTGGATTCAAACTTGTCATCCTTCTACCTCAGTCTCTTGAGTGCTTGGATTACTGATATACATTGTCATGCCTGGTTTATTCAGGATTTATAAGAAGTAAACCCAGGGCTTTCATGTATGCTAGGGAAACACTTTACAGATTGAGCTATGTGTCCAGCCTCAAGTCAACCCCTTTTTCCAAAAATAAGCTAGTATTGTAATTCATATCCTTTGATCCTGCTGAAGTGTTAGTATGATGTCTAGAAACAGGTCAGAACACTATTTAAAACAATAGGAAAAAAAATATATATATATATGATCCAGTTATAGAATTTAAACTTTGGTTTTTATTTATTTGTAGAAGGCCTAAGATGATAATCTCTAGTGCTTATATGAAAATAGAAAATTTTCATTAAATGTTTGTTGGATAAATGAGGAATATTATAGCTTTTCTTTTGTTGTTGTTGTTGGTTTGTTTCTTGGGAGAGATGGATGAGACAGGACCTTCCTATGTTTCTCACTCTGGCCTGAATCTTGTTATCCTTCTGCTTCAGCCTCAAGTTCTGGGATTACTAGAGTACTGTATCTATAGAGTGGTAACATAACTAATTGATTTGATTTTACAAGAGCCAATTTTCTTAACACTCAAACTCTTTGTGTTTATTATATAATAAAAATACTTTTAAAATGTATGTGTTTGCTTTTACTGTAATGTAGGATAAAAGTTACTTTACATCCCATTAGCTTTTGCTCATTGTCAATTTTTAGTATGGCTGCCCCAACAATGGGTTCAGTTATTCATTGTAAAGTTGAAGTTAAATTGAGGGTCCTAAGAGCTGTTTTAATTCTTATATTACATTTTTTTTCTTTCATTACACTAAAGTTGGTTACAGAAAACCAGTTCTTGTCCATTACAGTAAAGTTGGTGGCAGTACATATTAGTGACATCAGCTGTATAAACACTTCCTAGATGAATAGATTAATATGCTTGCCTATTTAGATAAGAAGTCCTTATTCATATCAATTCTTTTTTTAAAAAAAATATTTATTTATTATACGAAAGTACACTGTAGCTGTCTTCAGACACTCCAGAAGAGGGTGTCAGATCTTGTTACGGATGATTGTGAGCCACCATGTGGTTGCTGGGATTTGGGTTAAGAGCAATCGGTGCTCTTAACCACTAAGCCATCTCTCCAGCTCTCATATCAATTCTTATGTTTTAGAGCCATTGGAAAGTTTTTTTTCTAATAAGCAGAGTCCATCTTACTCAGGAATAATCTTATTGTAATTCTATGGTAATCTGAAAGACTAATTCCAATTCTGAGTTTTTGCTGTAGGTTTTGAAGGAAGGACTTAATATATTTTGGGTACATGTTAACTGATGAGTTTCAGGTCTTAGTCAAATGGAGGTGATAACGTCGGTTTTTTGTTTGTTTGTTTTGCTTTTTGGTTTTTGATCTGTAGCCTCACTGTGTAGCCCAGACTGGTCTAGATCTAGCAGTGCTTTTGCCTTTGTTTCTCAAGTGTTGATATAGGCCCATGCTTCTATGTTATCTCCTAATGACCTCTTTTGAGAAAATTTTGTGTAAATTTTTTTGTGTCTGTCTGTCTGTCTGTCTGTCTGTCTGTCTGTCTGTCTGTCTGTCTGTGTCTCCTTTGAAGTACTTTGATTACCTTTAAGCCACTTCCTTGGCCTAAGCCTAGCATTATTTTCTTGCAGCTGACATGATAAACAGTGTAAGAAATATTGAACCTCAGGTTATTGAAAAATCACACAAATACAAGTAAATTAATATCTTGGTATGTGACTAAAATTTTGAAAAAAGTCTAATTTATATTTAAGTAGAAGGACATCACTATTTTCTTTTTCCTTGCTCAAAGCTGTTTGCATAGCAATAGATTTAGAAAATGGACTAGATGCTGAAACATACTTTTTGACATGTTGTAAATATTCTATATCTTTTGTAACCAACCACTTTTACAAGGTAAATTGTACTTTTGGGGGCAATTGATTTCTTTAAGAGTAGTTTATATGTACCATGTTCCAACCAGGATTAATTCAGTTTTATATTTCAGCATTTTTATTATGTTACTCTTTACATTTTGATGTTTTTATACCTGTTCTTTGGAATACACTTTTAGAAAATTAGTGGATATAAATTGAGTGTTTCTGCACTTTTATTATTGTCAGTACCTATGATCTTTTGATCACTAATGGAATAAGAATCAATAGCATAGACCCTATCATTAAAATGGAAGAAAAAAATCTTACAGTGTAATCAGTCAGTTCTGTCTCATAGCAACTGTGAGCACTTTATCTGTGTAATTTGCAGTAAATGGAAGAATAGTTATTCTCATCAAAGCGTTCAGAGCTAATTTAATTTTTGTGCATTGTAAATAGTTGACCTTATAAAACGATGCTAAAGACCTTCCAAGCATAGATAAGACATTGCTGAGAGCTACAGAGGATAGTTGGATTGATCATAAAAATCTTAGAATAGCTGACAATTTAAAAAAAAGACATTAGCTTATTAACTGCTTCATGCTTAACCACCCAATGTTTTGAATTGTTCCAAAACTTTATAAAAATAACTTTGTATTTAAAGGTGGAAACCTATGTCTTCATATAACAGCAAAAACATACAAAAGTCAAAGTAAATGAAGTGTATTAATTTTTTCAAGAACAAAATGTGCATTAACATGTTGAAATCAAATGGTCTGTTAGTGAACATACACTGTACCCTATTCTTTGTTTATGTTTCGATGTAAACTTTTCTTTGATATTAATTAAAGTGCTTTTTACAGCCAAAGAAAAACATAATTTTATTTTACATACTGGGTTCAGTTTGAAATACAGGCGTCCCGTTGCTTTACCAGCACACTAGGATTTAGAAAACACAACTTTAAAAGGTATGTTTTGTGGAATGGGCAGTACACCCTGTGGCTTGGCGGTCTAGTCAGAAGGATGAGACCATGCTGACTATGTAACGACATCTTTGAACATTATTCTCAAGGGTGGTAAATGCAAAACAAAGTAATATCAACTGGCACTTAATTCTGCAAGCTCCCTGCTGGTTTGGGTATTCAGTGAAATGGAACTCTTCCTGACAGGAAGTCAGCTTGTGAGTATGGAGACATTTGAAAATAGAGTGGGTTTTAATTTGACTTCCTGCTGTTTTACAACTCCTCTTTTAAATTTTGGGTTAAGAAGAGAGGAAAAGGGAGGAACACAAATGGGAATATCCAGAGTATGGCATTTCTTTTTGATTTAAGGTAACTGTGAGTACAGGTCATTGTCTGTTCCACAGTTATTATTGCTTGTTTTTTTGTTTTGTTTTGTTTTGTTTTTTTGCTTGGTGCTCACCTTCCTAATTCAACTTTAAATCAGTCTTCTAGTTGTGGTATTACAAAAGGTTAGCTTAAAACTATAGTTTTAAATTTCCTTTGTTTAATCTCCCTTTAATGACTTTTTAAAGGCTCAAGTATATTCAATTATAATATTTTCTTATACAAAATATACTTATGATATAATACTGGATTACAGTTAGAGTACTTAATTAAGATTGATCTTTCCAGCTTTTTGTATCTAGATTTACATATTGCTTTTCTTTAAAGCATTTGCACTGCTTGCTGAGTTTTGAGATAAGATTTTTTAGTGTGCTGTAGTGCCTTCACAGGTACAGCTAGAGCATTCTATAAGCATTCTATCTATTATACCTTGATAGTGCATACTTTTTGGTCATGCCACTGTCTTATGACATAGATGTTTAGGTGTTACAACATGATGCTAACAAGATATGAATCTAAGTTACTTTGGGCATTTTTGAAAGAAACAATTGAGGGAGGAAAATTCAAGAATGACTAATTTTGAATATTTGTAAACCTTTTTCCTCCTGTTACTGGCTAACAAATAACATGGAGTGAATCGGTTTCTTTTAAATTCCAAAGATTTCGTTTCTTATTGAGAGCTTTGAGTGCACTGAGATCTTGTTAGTTACTGTTTGTAAAAGTATACAGAACTGCTAGTGGAACAAACTAGGCCACATGCTGAAGTTGTTAGTGCTGACTATGTTTCTAGCACACAGAATCTTCTTCATCAGTCTCCTTAGTGCCTCTGTTTTTCCTCTCAGGAAATTAATTTATGTCTTCTATCTATCTCACAAAATAAAATAACACTATTTTCATCTCTGTAATTATTAGCTATATTTATAATCACAGGTCCTGTCTAACCTGTTTCCATGTTGAACCTTAAAGAATTAGCTCCAAGAGTTCCTCAAAACCCAACAATTTTTTCATTCTTTTCCATATAGATAAGTTATGGGTCACATTGACTTTCTTCTGTAGATACCACAGGTGATTCTACTACTTTGGTTCTTATCATAATGATAGCTCTTCCGGGAAGGCTAGTGTACCAGACTATAGGAAACACTGGTAGTGTTAGTAACCTCAGTGTTCAAGGTCTCCTTTGTAAAATCTAGTCCTCATTTATACCACCCTTATTTTTTACATATTTCATGTTTAATTTACAAATTTTCAAAATGTTTAAAAACTTACTAAATATATCATCATCATTAAAAATCTGTGTTACATCATGGTTCTCAAAGTTTTGTCACTTTGGAAAAGAATACATATCATTGGAGAAATTTCTTTTAAAAATTGGAATCTGCTTCAAAAACTATACTAAGTACACAAGGTGATCTATTTGCTCATTACTTTATCTTACCTCTTGGTATTTATACATTTATCAAAAGAGACCATTGCACATGTAAATAATACAATTAAATACCACGATTTTGAGCATCGTGTTGAGACGGAAAAGGCTTCAGATATAAGAGCATCAGATTTTCAAGTTACTTCTGTTGCTATTTAAATTATGTTGTAGGTGGAAGAATGGCTGACATCATGGTGTTCATCCAGAGCATGTTTCTAGGTATCAGCTAACATCTTATTAAGTGCATTGATAAATATTTGAAGATTATGGAATCTTGTGCCTTTCTACAACCAAAGTCATTATTTGTATGATTGGCCAGTGGGTTATGGCTCAACAACTAAGAAATTAATATTCTTTTTATGTTTCTTAGATAGTATATGTTAAAATCCAAGACTGGAGTTTTATGGGTGTATGTAGTATGATGTTCATATAATTTTACTTCTGAAGGCATATCATTTCACAGCATAAACATAAATCTTAACTTGTTCATGATGAATTATAACCAAATGTGTGTGTTTTTACAATTATTCTTTATTTGAAGTTAGACTTGAGCATTGAATTAAAATCTCATTTTATATTAACCTTGACAGTTTTTCAATGAATTATGTACATGTAAGGTAGTTAGTGTGCAGAATTAGATGACTCCAAATAGTTAAACAGCAGGAAAGTTTCTGCTTTTAGTTAAAAGCTGCAGTTTTCTGTATGGGCTTATTTACCACATGTTTAATTCTTAATGCTGTGTGCTGTGGGACTGTGCATGTGAAAGGCAGCATAAAGAGCTCTGCCTCCCAGTCTATGGCTGGTACTTGCTACACAATAATAAAAGCACTATTTTATTGGGTTACTTGTAATTAACTTCAGCACTAGACATCCATATAAATCATTGGTAATCTGTTTTCATTAGATTTTTACTTTTTTTTAAAAAACTGAGTTAATGTACTTGTTTCTGTTGTCTTTTTGCATATGGATTGAGGTTGTAATTACTTTTTGGAATTAGTCTGTTACAAACAGCTATATGTACATTGAAGAAATGATTGAGGCAAGCTAATGAATTTTATGTAACATTTTATAAAGATTTGTTACTCGAATAAATATTCAGTAATAACATTGTTTTGTTGTGAAACAATAAATAGTGATTTTATTCTTCTAAGTCAAAAAAGCATGTAGACATTTGAGCAGTTAAAGTGACAGCAATTATTAATTAGAAAATATTTATGCTTTTTGTATTAAAAAGTTCTGGCAATGTGAAGATATCCAAATGTATCAATTCCTGTTTATCAATTAATGGAAAGTCTTTTAATTTAAAACATTTTACAACTAAACAGTCCATCCTTCATATATTTTCTTTTTTTGCACATGTTTGATGAATAGCTCTTTAAATAATGATTTTATAATGATTTATACTCATACTTTTCATGATTATCAGTTTATAATAAAAATTATAGAAACAGACACCTTTATAGAATGTTATAGAAACATTTCCATGTGTATATATCTGGCTGAGTTCAAAATAATAGTATATGTTAATCCAAACCAAATTTTAGAAAGAAATAATAAATGCATATGGAACATGCTTGTAAATCTGTAGGAAGGCTTTAGAGAACATGAGTTAATCTAATTTAATTGTATGGTATTAAAATCTTTATTTGATCATTGTGAAATGAGTGTCAAATGCATTGAAGATGTAGGTGGGAGCCTTAAAGAAAAATGGACAGGTCATGAAACATGCTTTAAAAACTATCTTGATTGGTGAATACTTTTTATTACATTGAGTACATTAGATGGCTTAAAAATGTTTAAAAAATAATTAGCTGTTTTATATAGTTGTAATGGATGTCTTTCATGCTCTCCCTCCAGCAGTCTTTAATGAACCCGCCTTGTAATTTCAGTTCAGGCTTTGAGATTCCCTGTAGACTTGACTTCAGACCTCAAAGGGCACGAGTTGCCATATGTCTGGAGAAGCCGAGTTGCCAAGCAGACTGACCATGTACTAATAGGACACATTTATATAGCTCCTGAGTGTGGAGCCTGATAGTCTTAATGATGATCATCTGTTGGGAGCTTAAAGCTAGAAAGGCTTAAAACCACTGTGCTGTCTATGGAAACCATACTTTCTGTATTTAACTATACTTACTGAAGTATACTAACAAAGAACTGAGTTAGGAAATTATTAGAAATTCATTTAGTGAAGAATGATTTTTAGACATACTTGAAAACAAATTAGGATATATTCATAATAATTAAATGTTTGAGTATGTGTTATCCTTATCTTTTGTAGTTTAAAAATCTCTATTCACTCTCAGTTCTACAGTTTATACATTCCATGAATAGTTACTTTTAAAATACCCATTTCCTTGTACATAGGGTTTCATTCGATGTTATTTTTTTGCTAACGAGTATAAAATTGAGCTGTTTGCTTAGATTTTAATAGAATTCATTTTCCTCCTATTTTTAACTTAATAGTTACTTAGACATGTGTTTCATTTACTTGTAGAACCATACTATGCTTTTATATAAAAATGGGTTCACAAAAATGAGAGCTGTGATTTTCCAAGGGCAGTTACTTGTTTTTACTGTCACAGAAGGACATTCCATCTGAAGTGAAATGGACCCAGGCTTTTCCTTTACACTTCTGCCTTATTGTTTCCTGGCATGTGCTTATGGTAGGGACAGTGTCTAGACAGATGCACTCTTGAGAGAGTGCTGACAAACAGCCAATGCTCCTGAAAAGTCACTGAATGCTTCCCTTGAGCTCTGAAGTCTACGCATCCATAGCAAGAACAAGTTTTGCCTCAGTTTGACCTTTGGTCTTATGTATAGTGTTTTTCAGTTTTGTGTTCACACATGTCCTCTTTATTAAAAATCTTCCTTCTGACCACTTTCTTTGACTCTTGATAGTGTTTTGGTCATCTCGTTAGGTCACTGGAACTTAGCAATAAACAATAATGACAGGTAAATATATAATATTTCAAAAATTAGTGTTGGCATTTGATTAAAAATCCAAACCCTAGCACTGTGTCACTGCAGTCCAACTCCTTAGAAGTCTGAGGCAGGAGGATTGCTTGGACATGTATGTATGTATGTATGTATGTATGTATAGTATATATGCATGTATGTGTGCATGCATGCATGTATGTATGCCCAGCCTAAGCAACATAGGAACAGGGCTTTAAAAAGGAAAACACTTGAGACTTATGGTGTAGTCTGTTACCCCTCACGTGAGAGGCTGCGAAGAAGGTTTATATATATAGAAGGATCAGAAGTTCAAGTTTAGCTGTGGCTATGTAGAGCATGCGTGTCAGCTTGGGCTAAATGAGACCTTGCTAAACAAAATAAAACAAAAAGAAATAAAGACAGCACCTGTACACACATGTACACGCTCCCTTGTTAACAAATGAATGTATAGATAGATATATATCACAATGAATAAATTCCAAACCAGGATAACGAAAAATAACCAACGAAAGCCAAAATAAACCATTAACACCTAACACTTATTATGTAAGAATGAAAATTAGTAATTATGAGTTTAAATATTTGTTAGTTCAGTTTTCATTTCTTTCTTTTGTATCAACCATGTTTAATTCCAAATTTCACAACTTATTTTAATGGATGATATTATAGTACCCACATTAATTGTTATTTTTGTTTGACAGGTTAGATTATCAAGTTTAGAAAAGCAATAGATACTTAATAATTACTTTACAATACATTTGTATTTTCATAATTTTGACATTGGTATTCATGCAACTTAAGTGATTGTTCTGATTTCAAAATAATATAAAAGAAATATTTATTATTTACACAGGAAAACATGTATACATTGGGGAGGTTCATCTACCCACATGCAGGCCTGAGAAGCAACCAGGAACCCACCAGGGGCCAGTGGTGTTTTATTGTGTTGTATGTCACCACCAGCCAAGGACAAGTAGGGCATCTACAGGGGTCTCAGACACTGACAGAATTCCTGCCTTTAATTACTGGATATGCTGTGTCAGGCGTAATTAGACACTAGGTCATTGCTTTTCCTACATAGCTGATGGTGTCTTTTAGGCACTTTCCCTTCTTTTTGCACTTTCCTACTTTAGCTTTCCTGGCTTATTCTAGAATCCTCACCTCTACATAAATTATTGAAATTTCTTTTCAAATTTTATTCAATCTTTTTTTACAGTCCAGATTTTATCCTCCTTCTGATCTACCCTCTGTTCCACATCCCATACTTCCTCTCCCCCCTCCCTCATCTCCATGAGGATCTCCCCACCTCCCCCAGGCTCCCATCTCACCAGACCTCCCCACTCCCTGGGACTTCCAGTCTCTTGAGGGTTAGGGCATCTTCTCTGACTGAGTCTCAGACCTGGCAGTCCTCTGCTGTATTTGTGTTGGGGGCCTCATAACTGTTGGTGTATCTTGGGGGTTCAGGTCAATTGAGACTGTTGGTCCTCCTAAAGGGTTGCCCTCCTCCTCAGCTTCTTCCAGCCTTCCCTAATTCAATCACAGGGGTCAGCAGATTTTGTCTATTGGTTGGGTGTAAATACCTGCATCTGACTCTTTAAACTGCTTGTTGGGTCTTTTGCAGGGCAGTCATGATGTGCTCAGCATCTATGGTTTTAATGCCACATCCTGAGCTGATAGTGAGCCTGTCCCAGCTAAGATGATGGCATCCTAGCTACTGAGCATTTCCATGAGCATTCTTGACATTCATTAGGTATAAGCAAAGAAGCTGTATGGAGATTACAGTAGGTGTTCATTTGGACCCATAGCCAGTGTAACATACTCAGCTGATATATGCCATTATTCCAGTGAACACTCTTATTCAAAAGAAAGCTTTCCTATTGTATAAATAACAATTTAAGGACCAATGAAATAAAATAAAATAAAATACAAGGCAACCTAATTTCTACCCACAAAGTAACAATTACCCTCAACCAATAGAAATCACACGAAAGGAGAAATGCCAGCTTGCTATAAAAGAGTTTAAAAACCAATTTCAAGAAGTAGTGGGGTGGGACCTCCTTGGAGAGATGGGGGGAGGAGGTATGGGATGTAGAACAGTTGGGGTGTTGTGGTGGACCAGGAGAGGGATAAAATCTGGAGTGAAAAAAAAAGATTAAATAATTTTTTTTTAAAAAAAAAGAAAACTCAACAGATACAAAGAAGTACAAACAATTCAGTGAAGTAGGAAAACATTTCATGCTGTGAATGAGAAATTTAGCAGTGAGTCCATAGAAGAATCAAACATTTTGGAACTCAATAAATGAAATTAAAAAAAAATACACTCGTGATGTTTGCCAACAGAATGTGGAAAGCAGGAGAATTTCAGAGTTCAAGAGTTATCATTTGAAATACCAGTCAGATTAATAATCAGAAATGAAGAATGACTGTGGAACTCATGAAACTGACACTCCTCTCAATGTGGACTCTGCTTAAATTGTTAATTTTCTCTATTCTTCTCAACACAGTGATAGAAATCCTAGGCAGAGCACAAGAGAAAGAAGTAAAAGGCACCTGAATAGAAAAGGAGATGACATTTTCTGTTAGCTGGTGACTTGATTTTATATGCACAAAACATAAAGTATGTACCAAAAATTTATCAAAATTGATAAAATATTGTAGGACACAAAATGAACATACAAAAATCAATGACATTTTATATACCTATATAATGCTTAGAAATCAGTCTCATTTTAAAATGGTTACCATAAATAAGTAGAAAAGAAAAAAAAAACAAACTAAGAATATTGTTGACTCAATAAATATTATAAAACATTGACTAAAAAAATTAAAGAGTATACCAAAATCTAGAGAGACATTCCATGTTCATTTATTGTCACAAAGAACTATATGTTCATACTACTGAAAAGGATGTGCAGATTATATTTAACATTCATATAAAAAGATAAAAGCAATTCTAAAATTGACATGGAACCTCAAGAGAAAGTAAATAGTCAATTCAGTCTTGAATAAAAATAACATAGCTGAAGACCTAACAATAAATGGCCTGCAGGTAACACAAGGTTATTGTGGCCAGAACAACACAAACTTGACTTTAAAATGAACACAAATGTCAGTGAAACAAGAGTCGAGTGCCCACATAGCTACAGCAAACTTATTTTTACCAACAGTAAAAGCATATTGGAGAAAACTTTTTGAACAGTATTTAATACCAACAAAAGTATATATTAGTTTTCAGACAGATTCAACTAGATGTGTATCTTGCAAAATGTATAAAAACCCATGCAAAATGGATTTAGGATCTACATATAATACTTGGAGCTAGTATTCTTCCATTAGAGAATATAGCAGAGACACTTTGATATTTTTGTGCATTGCTTCTCTAGGGGGAGAATAACAGTTCAGTGAACTGACAAAAAGAAAAAATTGAGAAATACAGTTATCTCAAATTACAGAGCCTCTTGTTGTCAAGAGGAATAGTGAAGGGTGAAGATGTGGCATACATACTGAGAGAGAGTGTTTGCAAACTATGTGATAATCTAGGCTAGTCTATATTATGTAATATTAACTAATCTTTTATGTAATAATAGATTAGTACTTTGAATATATAACATACTGCAAGAAACTGAGCAGCAACTAGAAGCATAAAAACTAAAACCATCAAGTACACTTTCATAATCCCAGCACCTGGAAGACGAAGGCAGGAGGATGAGGTGTTCAAAGCTGGCTTTGATTAGATGGAGTGTTTGGTGCCAAACTGGGTTACAGGAAACCCTGTGTCAGCAAAGTAGAAAGTCTAAAACCAAAATTAAGGCACTGCAGAAATTCACAAATTATTTGAATAGACATATTTCAAGAGCAGATAGGCCAACTTCTAAAAAGTATATAAAATGCTTAGCTTGTTAATCATAAAAATTACTCAAAAAGTTAAAATATAATTTAGAAATAATTTAGATCACAAAATAAGAAGTTACTGTACTGATTATCAAAACTGATAACTTCTCAAAATAAATTGATAGGAAAAATTACATGTAATAAATCTTATAAAAATGTGGCTTGAATTTATGTGCTTTTGAATATGTTAATTTTTAGAAATTACTCTAATCTTTTAAATTTTTTTATCTGTAAAATATAGGCAGATCCATCTATACTTTCAAGTAATATATTGTATGATGATATTTTAAAAGAAAACTGGAGTTTATTTCAGGAAGTTAGAAGTTAAATTAAGTGAATAATCGATGTTTGTTTGAGGAGCATAGAGAATTAATGTAATATCATTAGTAAAGGCGTTCTTTTTCTCTGTCAGAAAAACCTTTTCTACCAAAACACTCGCTTGACATTTGCAGAGTGGTAGACTTTATGCATGAACTCATACTTGTTGTGACTGCATGACTTCAGACATTAGTAACCTAAGATTGTATCTTAGTACAAATTGATTAGGCAACAGCTATGGTCCTCGGATGTGATAATCAATTAAATATAGCTTAGGCACAGGTATGAAATTATTGACTATGCTGCTTTTTGAGTTCTTCCTCTTGAAAGTGCTGAAGTGTGCTTTGAAATTACTTACTTGCATTAGTGGTTGGATTTGAGGCTTTTAACGTGTTTTCATCAGGACCTCTGGGGAAAGGATAACCAAGACCTTTAAATGTACTGTGCATTTTGCATCACTATATAATTGTAAATACTGTGATGAAATATTGAAATGATCATGAAAGATGATGACCATTAAGCTTTTTCTCAACTATTAAAACTCACTAAAGGTTATATTGAGCTGTGGTTTACAAAATTGTTTAGACTAACGCCTTGTTGATAATTGTTTCTGAGTGGAGAAAAATGCCTTCAAACACCATGATTAATGAATATTCTTTTTAGTTTTGGCAACTTCCACAAATTACTGTAGAGAGTGTTTTATTATACAGAATATGTATTGACTTTGAATATTGTGATTATCAAAGAAAAAAATCAAAGGATGTTTTCTCTTAAGCGTCAGCTTCCTTCTCATAAGCATTGTTAATTCTGTTATTATATTATTCCTTTTACTTAACCAAAACAACAAATAGAAAAGGATTTATAGAACTCTCTGTATGAACAAGAATTCCAGTGATAAATTTGATTTTTTTGAGTGTTTATAAAATTGTAATTCTCTAGTTGTCTTAACTTCTTGTCTTAACTTGTATTTTCTGTTCTTTAAAAAATATTTTAAAGATAATATTTAATAGGTTTTATTTAGTAGTTTCATGAGTAACATCATTAAAATTTTATTTTTGTGTATTTATTTATTTAGTCAGTCAGAAACCTAAACATCTTATTTTTAAAGGCAATTAAGACTATGTATATATCATTCCAGTCAATTATTGATTTGATTTATTTTTAATTTAAAAGAAAAGCATTATTTTATTTGACATGTAATCTAAATTTAGGGTACTTTATATTTTTATTGGTGATTTTTATAGTTATAAGTACTAATTTTAATATGTTTTCAGTCTAACTTTATTCTATTTTTTTTCTGTAATTTGAATGGAACATTTTGTGATTTTATTTTTAGGTAAGAATTCATTTGGTAAAAGTAAAATCAAAAGAAAGCTTACCAGCTTATTGAAAATACAGACAAGAGTATGCTCATGTTTTTATATAAGATTACATTTTATAATGTATCTCTTTGAGTAAACTTTTGAATAATATGAGTTTGAATACAAGATGATACGTCAAAGATGAAACAACCTTGTGATTAGTTTTAGATTCAGTTTGACTATAATGGTTCTGTATTCAGTAAGAGTAAAGTGTGGGACCCTCTGCTCTGGATCCAAGGACTTCTCTATAATTTCTGCTTACCCTCATTTTCTTGTTACCTCAGTGAGAAGAAATGTGGGTATGCTGCTTACCATTTTTCAGGATAAATTCTTTTGTTGAATTTGATTGTTTTTAGTTGATCCACATATTTGTTAATATCATTTGCCCTAAAGAAAATGGTTTTAAGTCAAATTAAAATATCTGTTTTTCACTTGATTTTGTTTATATTAGTGAAAGGGATTTAGGGTTTCCATAACCTATTGCATAGCAACTATGACTTTTGAGAGACTAAAGACTTCTTTTTCACTAATTTCTAAATGTTAACAAGGGTTAGAGTAATAATACCTGGAATAGAAGTATTTTAAAGTTGTGTTTATTGTGACAAAATCTAGTGTGAAATTTCCAAGGACATATCCTCTTTGTGTCAGGATTTATGCCTTCTTCTTTTCTTAATAATACATTGTGCCCATTTGGAAGATCTAGTTAGTCACTGAACACCTTTGCATGTTTACCTGCCTTTGAATTTAATTTTCATGGTACTATGTGCACTTCCTAGTATGGTAGTATGTTCTCTGTTGGAGTCATTCAGCACAATCATTGTATGCTGTCTTAGTTTTTACAGCTTTCTTGTGCTTTTTAAAAGACAGTGTTGAACAAATGTGTTTACAAAAAAAAAATAAAAGTAGAAGAGAAATATACACAGATTCATATGTCATTTCCTTGAAATTACATAAAATTTAAAAGTCCACTATTTACTATATTCACAAATGTTATTTGGTTAATGATGAGCAATGGTGTGTAACTGAGTATAATCTTTCATTTTAGGTTTTAAGAAAAAATAAAAACATGTAACTATAATACAAGGATTGAAGTATTAAGATAAAGGATATTTGTATAAGTTTATGTAAATACATAGAGCAATATGGACAGACAGGAACATGTAAATGTGCAGACATGAGTATATTCACTAAGATTTCTAAAAATATTTCAGCTCATAATGACCTTATTGTATCAATGCTTATTTTACGTAAATGTTGAGAGTAAGTATAAAAGAATTCATTTGAACATACTCTACTGATTGATTTTCTTCCTAGGCCCTTTAATGGACATTGTTTTAGTGGATAAAGTTAACATATAAATTTTTAATGGTTAATGAATATAGTTGGAAATTTATACCACTTATTGCTAGGTTATATGCCAGTAAATTATGGTTTTCAGTTTATAACTGATTTATTTTGACTCATGTTCTCTATGTTATTAGTGGTGGCTTTTTGTGGGAGTATATTCTAGTTACTAAAATTTTTGTACCACTCAATTCTGTCTTCATTTTAGAATATCTTTTAAAAATTATTATCTGTGTATAATATTTTCTGCTGCTGCTGCTTTAACTCCAGGTTATATCCATTTACCTAGTATGTAACAGTTTGACATAGCAGTGGCAGCGAAAATATGGATTGGCTCTTTTGGTTTACATTGAAGCAAGAATGCGACTTTCTCTTTCAGTGTGTCTGTGTTCACAGGGCTTTGTTGAGTCAGCAGCAGGTTTGGCATTACTGTCCTTTCAATACTAAAGAGAACTGAAATAGTACAGGTGCTGTTCTGTTGTGATGTTAATAAGGAACTAACCTAAGCATAATTTCCTAAACTATTTCTCATTGTTTTCTTAGGAGTGGCAGAATTCTATTCAGAAGAATGCAGGCCTTGCTTTTATTGAACTTGTCAATGAAGGAAGGTAATTTATTTTATATCCATTTATATTTCATGTTAAAATAATCTTTTTTCTTCTATATGAACTGATTCTTAGGATTCTGTATTTGTTGTGTTTTGAATCAGTAATATTTTAGCACTTTTGGCTATTGATTACTAAAATCATGTGAACCTCTGTCCATTTTTTATAATTTTCATGATTACACTGATGAGGTTCTGGTTTTCATTTTTCAATAATTATATCTAGGAGTAGCAAAAATAAACTGGTAATTTCTATCTGTATTATAAGAAGCCAAATTTATTTACAACTTCTTTGTTTGTAGAACCATTTTTTAGAATTTGATGTCTATATTTTTTTCTATCTTATATCATAGTGTGGCTATGAGGAGCAGCACAAGTATACTTTGTGGTATGATTTTGTGAGAAATTGGTGTGGGGTATCAGTAGGTATGATTTTCACTTTAAAGAACAGAAATAAAAGAATTAAAAAAAAACAATTACTGATAGGAAAGAAAAGCAATGGAAGTATAGAAATGAAAAGGGAAACAATGTTTTAAAAATGAAAGAGCTCTTGTTGGTATCACCTTCCCTCATCTCAAATTGTAATGAGATGAGAGAATAATGATAAGAAAAACAGAGCAATAATAATGAAAACAATACAGTGTTGGCATAGAAATACACACTAATCCATGGGATCAAATTGAAGAACCACACATAAGTTCACACCCCTGTGGACATCTGATTTTCTATATTAAATCCAGAAATACTCACTGGCCAAACTGGAAAAACTACATATAGAGAATCCAAGAAGATCCATACTTATCACCTTGCACAAAACTCAATTCCAAATGGATCTAACACCTCAACATAAGGCCAGATACACTGAATCCGTTAAAAGAGAAAATGGTAAATATTCTTGATCTCATTGATAGAATTAAAACTTTGTGAATGGAACACTCGATAGCAAAACACTGTGAACAGCAATTAGTAAATGAGGCCTCATGAAACTGAAAAGTTTTTGTACACAAAGATACCATCATGCAGACAAAGCCTTAGGCTACAGAATGGGGAGGGAGTGAGGAGGGAGTGGGTGGGTGGGTGTGCGAGCACCCTCATAGAAGCAGGGAGGGGATGGGATAGGGGATTTGTGGAGGGAAAACCGGGAAGGGGAATAACATTTGAAATGTAAATGAATGAAATAACCAATTTAAAAATGAAGAAAAAAATAAGACAGACAAAAAATAGTAAGTCTTCACTTATATGTGGATGTTAGCTGTTAAGTCTTCAATAAGCTATTACCTGCATAACTACAGCAGTTATATATAGAGAGGAAGAGAATGGGGTAAGGAGGGGTAAGAGGATGGGGAGAGTAGTAAGGTAATTTATAAGGGAAGGAACACCTAAAACTAATGACCATTTGAGGGATCATATGGAGAACTAATACGTTAGCACGGTAGAATCCTCCTAAAATGTGTATGTGTGTAAAGGTGATATAAGTAAAATTGTCAAATAATGGAGGAGACAGAGCTCCAAACTGGACACCTCTTATCACCAAATAAAGCTTCTAGTGCTGCTAATGGGTTACACCTTAGTTGAGTTTTTGACCTAAAGGGTCCCATGGAAATTCCCTACTACTCTGGCTATTGTCAGGCTATTGGCTGCTCTCCAGAAACTGACAGCAAGGCCAAATTGCTGAACGCAACACCTGTACTAGTCACTGAACATATAGATGTCTCATGCTTACCTAGAGCCTTTACCACTATGGTCTAGTGTTAATGGTACCATAAAGTGCTCTTCACTTTGTCAAAGGGGAACAGTAATCACCACTCCAGCTATAAAACCTTCTGAGCCTCAGTGATGACTTACCTACAAGATGTGGTAGTGCAACATTGGCACAGATCTCATAGGAATAACTGACCAATATTTGATTGGATTTAAGCCCTACTCTCTAAGATGAACTCCAAGATTGGTGGCCAAGAACCAGAGACCAGATATCTCAGGGACCTAGATGATAACCAAATATTTCTGTTCTGCTAAAGGAATGTTGCCAAAAATGTCTCCTAACAGCATTCTGTTATACTCATAGATGAGCTTTTGCCCAGCCATCATTATAGAAACTTTCTCCTACAATAGATCAAAGCAAATAAAGATACTCATAGCTAGGCAGTATGTGGAGAGTAGTAGACCTTGGGACACTCAGTGTTAATTGGGATATCTCCATCAAGTCCCTCTCCACAGGATTCATGGGGCCCTGTGGAAGAGAAGGTAGAACAATGTAGGAGGCAGAGGGGATAGAGGAATCCCACAGCGAGACCAACACACATGAACTCACAGACTGTGGCAGTGTGCACAGGATGTGCTAACTTCTAAATCAGATGGGCTCCCAACACTGAGAGGAGAAGTAGGCACAATCTCTAACCCAGAAGCTGTGTCTAATTGTCAAATGCTTACAAAGCAAAAATGAGTTCTCCAGCAGAGCTTCACTGGGGATGCAAACAACTCTTAAGGCCAGGCCTCATGGCCAGCACAAGACAAACTCAGTGGTGTATTTGGATATTCTTTCTCCCATGAGGTTTTGACAGGGCAGTTTTGTTTTCACCTCACGTCTTTATATGTTATGGCTTCTGGTTTGGGATTTTAGGAGACTCCTTTGCATAAGACCATATGTGTCTCTGTATCTATGTGTTGTATATCTCATGCATTTTGTGAGGGTTCTTTTCCTTCTGTTTGTTTGTTGTCATTCTGGTTTGGTTTTGTTTTATTTTATTGTTATTTTATAGATCCTGTTTGTTTTCTAAGAGGAGGAAGAAAAGGGTGTAGAGTCCTGTGGGAGAGGAGGTTGGGGGATTCTCAGAGAAGAGGGGAAAGGAAACTGTGACCAGAGTATATTGTATGAAAAACGTCTATTTTCAATAAAAGAAAGAATGAATGATTTATAAGGTAAAACAAATTGAGGAAACAAGAATGATGAGTAGGTTACTTTGTGTCTATTTGTGATGACTGAGTTTGCATTAATGGACTGGAAGACTTAAAGTATAGATTAAAAGGTTGATGATTTTCCAGAATGATATCCTAATCAAAAATAATGTTTCAAGGATGCTTATTTATATTGCTTGGCTGACCTCATCTGTGTACTAACTTAGCATGGAAAAATCAGGTAAAACTTAAGCAGAGAACATAAGAATTGAGATACATTTTCAAGGGACAGTATTATCATAAAAACATTAGAAAATGGTAAATATGGATATTTTGGTTGATATGTGACTATGATATTGGGTATTACCAAGAACTTTTACATATTTCACCCTCAGTTTCCTCATTTATTAATTGAGTCGGTATTTATTATAATCTATATTAAATTGTTCTTAGGTTTGAGCATATGGAAGTAAACAGGTAATTACCTACCTTTTTGTGGAACTTACATTGTAAGAGGCAGTGATAGATGATGATGAACTATGAACAAAATAAGTTGTGCAATACATGAATAGTAAGCACTATTGGAAAAGAAAATACAGAGCATAGTGGATGAGATGCTATTTACGTAGAGTTTTGAGGATGGAATGTGTGTTTGGTTTATAGTTTAAAATATTGTAGTTTTATTAGGTCTTATTGCAGAAGAGGTATTTGGTCATATGCATGAGACATGTGCCACAGGAATATGCACACACAGTTATTCTCAGCTAGGAGAAACGGCACTGTATGAGTGGGAACATTCTTCCTATATCTGAAGAACAAAGCCAACGTAGCAAAAATTGTGATCAAATGAAGAAAAGCACTTGGACTGTCAGTTGATAATACAGACAAGGCTTATTGGGAACCTGAGAAATTATCTGTAAGTTGCCATTTTTGAAGGATATTGAATAGGGAAGAAAGACTTTCTCTAATGTCTTAAAAAGATCATCAAGGCAAATGCAGATAGAAATTGGAGACTCAGAGCCCATGGAGGCCATCCTAACTCAGAATGATGGTCACTTACACTGGAGTTCCACGGGAGAGGTAAATAGCTGGTAGATGCATGGGTAGATTTTAAAGATACAGCAGATAGGATTAATAATGGGATAGATGTGAATTATGAGGGAAATATAGAGAACTAAAGGATTACAAGATTTAATCCAGGTTCCCACACTGTGCCACTAAAAGCATGGCTTTTCTATCAAATGCATGCAGTAGGCTTATGGATGCAGGAGTTGTTAGCAAGAGGGATTCAGTTATGGAAATAATGTTGACTTTGTTAATAAGCCTTCAAGTATGTAGTGACTAGTTGTGTCTCCAGACTAGAGATGCCAACCTAGGTGTTTTACACATATAGATAATATTTACTGTCTCCAAAGTGAGTGAATTCATTAAGGTAGCAGGATGATGAATGAGAGTTGATCACTGGCTGTAGTAACATGAAAGTGGTTATGGATCTTGGTTCCAGTGCTCTGCCGGGGAAAGGGTGGACTAGAGAAGAGTCACAGCTTCTAGGAAGGAACCCGTGTCTGGTTCTGGTCATCCGGTGCCCCCCCCCCCAAGGAGGGGTGTTCGACTGGGACCAGTCCCCAGGTCTGACTAGGCATCCGGCACCTTTCCCCGCCTAAGGAGGGGTGTTCAGCCCGGACCAGTCCCCAGGCTTGATCCGGCTTCCGGTGTCTTTACCCGCCCATGGCCTGATCCCCGCCCAAGGAGGGGTGTCTGCCTGGGAGCAGTCTCTTGGCCTGAGACAGGAGAACTATCTTTGCTCCAGTCCACTGC
>NC_034593.1:76963906-76965100 GCF_900095145.1 Mus pahari
ACACACATGATGTACACTCACTGATAAGTAGATATTAGCCCAGAAATTTAGAATACCAAGATACAATTTTCAAAACACATGAAAATCAAGAATAAGGAAGACCAAAGTGTGGATACTTTGTTCCTTCTTAGAATGGGGAATGAAATACCCATGGATATTTTGTTCAGAGACAAAGTTTGGAGCAGAGCTTGAAGGAATGACCATCCAGTGACTGCCCCACTTGGGGATCCACCCCATAAACAACCACCAAACCCAGACACTACGCAGATGCCAACAAGAGCCTACTGACAAGAGCCTGACATAGCTGTCTCCTGCAAGGCTCTGCCATTGCCTGGCAAATACAGAAGTGGATGTTCACAGTCATCCATTGGACGGAGCACAAGGTCCCCAATGAAGGAGCCAGAGAAATACTCAGGGAGCTTAAGGGGTTTGAAACCCCATAGAAGGAACATCAATATGAACTAACCAGTACCCTCAGACCACCAATCAAGAAAACGCATGGTGGAACTTGTGGCTCTAGCTATATATGTAGCAGAGGATGGCCTAGGTCATTAATGGGAGGAGAGGCCCTTGGTCCTGTGAAGGCTCTAGGCCCCAGTATAGGGGAATGCCAGGACCAGGAAGGGGAGTGGGTGGGTTGGAGAGCAGGGGAAGGCGGGAGGGGATAGGGGATTTTCAGAGGGAAAACTATGAAAGGGGATAACATTTGAAATGTAAATAAAGAAAATATCTAATAAAAAAAGAAAAAAACCCATAACAACTCTGTATGAAAGCTCAAAAAAGAAAAAGCTTCAGCCAAGATGAAACAATAAATATTTTTGGTTTGGGGCTAGGGGTGGGATTGGGGGTAGGTGTGTGTGTGCACAGTGTGTGTTTGTGTGTGTGTAGTAATATATATCATTGCTTGACTTTGTAACAAAACATGTGTGAAGAATAGTTAAGTCATTGTCTCTAATTCCCTTTCCATTGCCATATTGTCTTGAATTAGATTATAAAGAGAGTTCTTGAAACTATGCTCTCCAAAACAACTAAATCATAACCACTTTCTTTTTTTTTTTTTATTTTAAAAAAATATTTATTACTTATATGTGCATATGTGGGGAGCCACAGCCCCTGGGGTCGCACCCCAACATGGCGCCTACAGGAAGAGAGTTCTTATAATAAACAAGTCCTTATTTGGCTGCTGCTGTTATC
>NC_034593.1:76966621-76986785 GCF_900095145.1 Mus pahari
GATTTGAGCTTTGTACAGCGCGATAAGAATGGATCAATTTGCATTCTCCTACATGATAACTGCCAGTTGTGCCAGCACCATTTGTTGAAAATGCTGTCTTTTTTCCACTGGATGGTTTTAGCTCCCTTGTCAAAGATCAAGTGACAAAGATCAAGTGATTATAGGTGTGTGGGTTCATTTCTGGGTCTTCAATTGTATTCCATTGATCTGTCTGTCGCTGTACCCGTACCATGCAGTTTTTATCACAATTTTGACTGAAGTTTTGACTAAAGGTTTTTTTTTTTTAATTTATTTATTTATTTATTTATTTATTTATTTATTTATTTATTTATTTATTTATTTACAGTCCTGACTTTATTCCCTTCCTGGCCCACCAACCCTCTGACTGTTCCACATCCCACAACTCCTCCCTCCCCATTCCCTAACCTCTGGTCTCCAAGAGGATGACCCCACCCCCAGCCCAACTCCACCCAATCAGATTTTTCTAATTTCGGGCAATTATAAGTAGAACAGCAATGAACATGGTTAATCAGGTGACCCTGTAGTAGGATGATGCGTCCTTTGGGACAATGCCCTTTTTCCGGGTGTACGTGTCTGTATTAGTTTCCATCTCTGTAAGAGAAAACGTCTCTGATAATAGCTGAAAGAAACACTGATCTGATTTTAGCCTGGTATGGAATAACTTTTCATAACCAGCCATCGTGTGGTAAGCTGTTGTTCCTGTCATAGTGGTGGTAATGGGGACATCTAGATAGCCTTACCACAGGCTTTGTCTTTCTATTTTCTTCATTTAAAAGATATTCATCAGTATAGAGTGTATATAAAGGAACAATTTGGAGGCATGTTTCTAAAGCAACTGATTGGATTTTTCCTTTTATACAGTTCGGTACCTTGAAGTTAGGTGAGTCTATGTAGGTTGGATGTGTCTGTGAAGTAGTTTGAAAATTCCATACTACCTTGCGTCTCAGTGGCAACAAGTATAGTAATAAAGATTTTTTTTTTTCTTTAACTACCAGGTCCAGATGTTTTCATCTTGCTATGTAGATCTGACCTTTGTCCTTATCAATTGAGTAGCTGCTGTAAATTTGGCCTTTGGTGAATGTTTTAGTAGTGTAAGTAACATGAAGACCTTTATAGACAGCAGAGTACGGTTTATCAGACTTGATGGGTATCATTAGCAAATCAATTACTTAGGTCAGATGTAGGTGTTATTTGGGAGAAATGTTTCCCTTGTGTATTTAAATAATACAATATTTTTATGATTTTTAGTTCAATTACTGTCATTGTTCATGTAAGTAGCTTTTTATTTTAAGAAAACTTATTTTAGAGTGGAAATTGGAAATAGCAGTGATGGACATAATCAAGTATGTTTTAAATGATTTTTTTTACCAAAAGACAGAAAAACTTTAATAACAAATTTCAGTCAACAAAGTGAAGTTTTCATCTTTTATAAGCAAGTGCATTGTTAACTTTAAATAATAGTGTTGGTTTTTAATGTTTTGTGGTGTTTGATAAAAATTTAAAGTTTTTGAAAGCATTCTTATTTTTTTATTGATTATTTTATTTATTTACATTTCAAATGCCATCCCCTTCCTGGTTTCCTTTCTGTAAACCCACTATCACTGAAGAAAGTGACACCTCTGTCTCTTGCAACCATTAACTGTCAATAGGATTGTGATGAGTCCTTTCCTCATCCTGAGGAAATGTTGATGCAACCATTAACTATCAATAGGATTGGGGGATTACGAGCCCTTTCCCCATCCTGAGGAAATGTTGACAGGCCCAGTCTTATGTAGGTCTTGTGCAAATAAGCACACGGTGGTAAGTTCATGAGTGCAATGATCATGTCATATGCAGGAGCCATTGTTGTATGGCACATTTCCCATTCTATGGCTCTTATATTCTTTCCATTTCTTTTGTCATCTTTCCTGAATCTTGGAGGAGGTGATGTAGATACCCTGTTTAGATAGAACACTCCTCCACTGTTAAATATTCTCAGCATGTTGACCAGCCATAATTCTCTGCATTAACTGTTGTCCTACAGCAGAAAGCTTTCCAGAGGAAGGCTAAGAGCAGTGTGAATTTATGAGTTGAAACATGAGTGTTGTGAAGGGAATTTAACAACATGCTTATTTCATAAAATAGTAGGTTCTTTCTTAGGTCTATGACCTATCAAGCCAAGGGCTGCTGACCAGGTTTATAATACTAGGCTCCTATGGTGCAGGCCTCAAATCCAACCAGAAAGCAATTGTTAATTCTGTCAATCCATGCCACTACTATGTCATTAAGTGTATTGTGCCTGGCAGGTCAGTAATGTAACATGCAAGACTCATAGCTGGGGAAGGCTGTTAATAAATTTTCTCCCCTAGCAGCCTGTATACCATCTTTCTGGTGAGCACTATGCAAGCTAGTCTGCAAGGAGAAAGCTTTTAAGTCTAACTGGAACCTATGACCAAAGCATGTACAGTCTTAAGCAATAGGGTCTTACCATCAAGTTCAGGTGGATAACCAGGAGTAATAGCAATAGTCTGTATTGTGCTGGGGGCTTCTGCAGCCTGTCTGATAGCTCAGAGTCACCTCATACCAGGTGCTTCTGGTGGGTAACCAGGATTAATAGCAATAGTCTGTTGTTCTCAGGCTTCTGCAGCCCGTCTAATAGCTCAGAGTCACCTCGTACCTGGTGCTGGAATTGTTACTTATTTGTCCATACAGTATGAATAATGAAAACGGTACCAATTAATTTTTTTATTTAATTTTATTTTTTTGTAAATTGACGTAGACAAAATTGTCAGAAAGCTTGTGAGTTTTATGTTATTTGTGTTACTGGGTTTTTATTTTTAGTGGTTTTCTGTTGTTTTTACTTCATTTATACATTACAATAAGAGACAGAATTCCTTTTGCTGAATCGTTTTAAAATTGATGGTAAAAAATCAAGGAAACAATAGATTGTATTACTTTAAAGATGCAATATTTTTAAAACATTTTAACTATTAAGTTCCCATCCTGAATTTGGTAATTTGTAAAATACCATAGTAATTAATATAAACTTTTCTGATCATATTTGGTTTTATTTACTAAAAATACATTTTGAGAAATTGTCTCCATCAGTGGTTTCAGTTCATTTTAAAAAATCATTTATTTTACTGCTGGGTCTGGGTTCAGTGAGAGAAGAAGCACCTAACTCTCAAGAGACTGGAGGCTGTAGGGAGTTTAGAGGTCTGGTGGGGTAGAGGGTGACGGGAGGAGGTATGGGATGTGGAACAGTTGTAGGGGCAGACCAGAAGGGGAATAAAATCTGTAGTGTAAATAAATAAATAAATAAATAACCTATGTCAATCCATCTGACTTTATCCATTTGTCCATATATCCATCCATCCATCCAGCATCAGTTTCCTCTCCCCTACCCTAGTGTATGTGTGTGTGTGTGTGTGTGTGTGTGTGTGTGTGTGTGTGTGTGTGTGTGTGTGTTTGTGTGCATGCGTGCACACATTTACCATTAGGTAAAGACAAAGATCATCAGCTTTGGGTGGGCCAGTCTAGATACTAGTAGTTGATCCCAATTTTCTAATCTCAGTGACATCCAAAAAATGGTGGTGTTGGAAGGTGAGCAGAGCATTAAATAAATGAGAGGATGCTGTGGGCTACAGAGACATCACATAAGGATTTTATCGACACAATTAACATTCATAAAGGATGAGAAAACTGCTTGCAATATCTCTGAGGCCACACAGTAGGGACTTTAGCTTGTCAAACCTCAGCTTACACTTTGCATGAGGCAAATATTTTACACATCTGCAGACCATTCTTTTGAGTAATGGAAATGACTCATCTAGAATCTGCTCTGGCAGATGAGCCAGCTTTGCTGTGCACAGGGGCCAGGACAAGCACAACTCTTATGACATGGAGGAGACCCAGTAAATTTTCTGGTTCTTTTGTCTTTCTCCCACACTTGAGAACACAGAAAGAACAGATTATTCCATGTAGTGTTAGTCACAGGTATTAAGTTCTGTCGAGGGACAGCCAATATCTACTCGTTATAGTAGTAACTGTACTTATATCTAGATATGAAAATAACCTTCATAAGAGGCAAGATGTCTCTACTGCTAATACATTTGCCCGAGTCTTCAAAATTCAACTGTTTAATACTGCACTTCTGCTGTCCGAGCATTCTGTTAGCAACTCCAGCATTTCCCTACACTTCCCTTAATGGTACGGATGACTTACAAACCTCTGTGGAGATATCCAGTAGAAAGATGGGTAGAGACAAAGTAAAGGAGGAATAGGAAGGATGAGGAACTCAATCATTTTATTGTGTCCCCTTTGGCTTTTACCATTGATGTTTTTAATCTGGGTTATATTATAGTAAAACGACAAAAATATTTATTGCCCTCAAAGAAGCCCTCAAAGAAGCAGTGTAGTTACAGTGTATTCTTCCCATATTAATGGAAGAGAACATTTGAATTTAAATAAGGATGCTTTCTGGCTTAAATTTCAATATGTATGTGCTGGATGACAAAAGCTACAGTCATCTGAGAGGAGGGGTTCTTAATTTAAAAAATGCCTCCATAAGATGCAGCTGTAGGCAAATCTGTAGGGCATTTTTTAAGTTAGTGACTGATGGAGGAGGGCCCTGCCCATTGTGGGTGATGAGCATTCTGGGTCCTATTTGCAAGCCATGGTGAGCAAGGCAATAAGCAGCACCCCTCCATTTCCTCTGCATCAGTGCCTGTCTCCAGGATCCAGCCCTGCCCTGGTTTTCTTGAGTGATGGGCTATGATGTGGGAGTGTAAGCCAAATAAATCCTTTCCTCCCTAACTTAGTAATAACAGTAGTAAACCTTACTACTACAGTGTGTACTATGGTAGCTTCAATTATATACCAAAATAATTGTTTTGATGTTACCCTGTTTTGGGTCTATTTGTTGATTAGGAACCCTCTCATTTCTGTTTACTCCTGTGGACCAGTTGGTGTTGAAATCTGTGAGGGTAGCTGATGAGTCCATTTGTGCTGTTTCTTTTTATTTATTTATTTTGTAAAGGTTTAATATTTTATCAAAAATAGTAACTTTCTTTAATTAGAATAAAAGTATGTTTCTCAATTCTCTAAGTACTTTTTAAATTAAAACTCAGGTGTTCAGATTATTTTTCACATTTAACTTTTTAGCTCATTCAACATTGTATAGATAACACATCACACTTCAGCCTTTAATAAATTTTGCAAATTTTTTTGTATTCATATTGTTTTTCTGTGATTTTTTTTTGAAGGTTGTCTTATTTGTATTGATTTAAAGTAATAGTTCTGAATAAACACCTATCATGAATCAGAATGCACAAAATTCCACTGAATTTCAAAGCTTTAAAAAAAGGGGGGGGGACAGGGTTTTACTATAAAGCCCTGGTCAGCCTGGGACTCCCTGTGGAGGCTGCCTCCAAGTTGATACCACTTCCTGTCTATGCCTTCTGAGTTCAGAATTTTACAGCATCCTTTTCTCTCAGGCTCCATATTGTATATTCTGTGATGCTTGGGCCATTATGTATTATACTTAGAAGTTGTTTATTAACTTGTGAGTAGATAGGTACCCATTTAAGGATGCCTTGATATTAAAGTTTCTATGAAAGAGAGAAGGAGGGAGAGAGGGAGAAATGGGAGGGAGGGATAGGAACAAATATAGGAAAAGGAGGGTTGTAAGAAAGAGATGAAGGAAGGCTGATGCCTGGAGAGTTAGGAAATTATTTTTCACCGTAAGAACAAATGTTACTTTATTTTGTAGTGGCCATGATCTTAGAAGTCTTTAAGATTAGCTTTATATAGCATTGCCATTTAGAATCAGTCCCCCCTTACTGGTGTGTGATATTTCTCTGTAATCAATTCTAAAGATATTACAGTGTTAAAATCATAATTAAAGTATGGAATTTATTTCTACTTTCTTAGTTGTTAGAGTTTATGGACGTAATGATGTTTCTGTGTAGGAGTGAAATTTGAGAATAGATGCTAATGGAGGTTATAGAAAGCCGAAGAAACAGAGCAGTAATATTGGAAAACTTGGTAGAAATGTGTACATGTGCTTAGCCTGGGTCTAGACTGGAATAATCAGATGTGGACAATGGCTCGTAATGTAGTTATGGGAGATAGCTGTCATCATTACTGTTATTTATTGAGCCTCTAGCGTGAATCTTTTGTAGTTGGTCACTTGATAGGGCTGTATGTTTCCTAAGGTTGACACAGTAGTGTTTTTTTCCCTTCCTCCTTGCACTGTAGGTATAAATTATACATAGAGTTTCTTCTTAATATTAAAATATGTGAGTCATTTTGTGCTCTGCATTCAGAGATTAATCTACTTTATAGTAAACCCAACATTTTGAAACTGCTTGTTATAATTAAGACTTTGGCCTCATTTGCCTTTAATTCTTCATTTGCAAGAAGAGTTACACAATTATTATATAAATTATACTTGCTAAAATTGCATAATTGGTATATTTAGAAAGATAAGCATTTACATGAGAGGAAATGGCCTTTTAGGAAAAAAAATGTGTGTTCATTTACTTTGTAAGGTCATTTTAATATTTGCTCTAATGAAAGGACAAATATTAAAGGACCTTGCAAGATTCTGACTTAAATATAGTTTATAAGTTGATAAATAGAGTTCATTGGCTCCATTTATCTGTAAGAGCATTAAATGCTTATTAAGTATTTCAGGAGTGATTAGGCACAACTCTCCTGAATTGTACTTTTTTGATGGTGTGGTTAACTTAAAAAAGATTAATTGAAAAGTACATTCTTTGTTAGTTGAACAATAGATTGTTATACACAGAATACAGAAAGAGTTGTATAAGGTAGTGCATAAAAGGATAATATATGTAGTAGATACCATAATATTAGACATAATTGATGTAAAGATCTTTGAGATGAAATTACAACATATTCCATAGAGATGCAGAGGCTTGAAGTCAGTATTTCAGTGGTTTCAGGTTTTAGATGTAAAGAATGGGGACAAAAAGGAAAGAGATAGAAAGTGGTTTGTAGCATTTGTTTCTGTCATTTCCTGAGTATCTTTTTATGGGATGTTTTCCCTATGTCAGATACCAAGGATGTAGCTATGTGGAAATCTGTATTGCCAGAGGCATAAGGGCAAATAATATATAAGGAAACAATAATAAAGATAACTTAAGTAAGCAAGACAGGATAAAGTTACAAGAATTAAAGAGAGGAAGACTTGTAGGATGGTAATACGGTATGGGCTGGACAAAAAAGAGTTGTGATGAAACTGATTTCAACTTCTTTGTTCCTCCCTCCCTCCCTCCCTCCCTCCCTCCTTTCTTTCTTTCTTTCTTTCTTTCTTTCTTTCTTTCTTTCTTTCTTTCATGCGTCTGCGAGTCTGACCTTGACCTCACTATGTAGCTAAGACTGATCTTGATTCTTGATGCTCCTGTTTTTCCCTTGCAAGTGTATGTGTGACACCATGGTAGTGTCAATTAAACATCTGAATTTTTAAAATGTGTATGACTGTTCTGCCTGAATGTGTAGTGTTTGTTTGTTTGTTTTTGTTGTGTGCCATGTGAATGACATGCTCTCAAGGCCAGAAGAGAGTGTCAGGTCTTCTGGGACTGAAGTTCCAGATGGTTGCGAGCCACTATGTGGTTGCTAGGAATTGAACCCAGGTCCTCTTGAATAACAGCAAGTGCTTTTTAACCATTGAGTCACCTCTCCAGGCTCTCAACATCTGATTTTAAAGTATAGAAATAGAAAGATCAACACCTTAATGAGAGAAGAGAGAAATATAGTGAGCGAGTGTTTATTAAATGGTAGGTTCCTGGAATATGACTGTTACATGGTGATCTTCTGAACCCTTGTCTGCAAAAGGACAGGACCAAGATAGTAGAGAAGCTCAAAGTTCTCCTCTACAAATGTAAGATCCAAAAACCATGCACAATTAACTTTCAATTCAAATTCTAAATGGAATATGCTTCACTTTTTATCAATGTTTGTGGCAAAATAGATGAATTATACACAGACTAAATCCAAAGGAATTACTATACTTCTTATAACATATCAGATGAACATGATCCTAGAATCAAGAAAACAGATCTAAGTTCACCATTAAAATCTTTATAAAATAAAAATTAAAAACTAATGAGCCAAATATGCACTGTAGTAGCATAGGTGTATCTGATTTTGTATAACAAAAGAGTCCATGATAAAATGTACAATATTCGTTTGAGAAAAATATAAAAGAAAATGTATCAAATTGCTTGTTATCCAATATGAGGTCAACAAATTACAGCCTGTGGCCAAAGCTGACCTACTGATTATTTTGTTAATAAAGTTTTAAAAGATCACTTGTTTAAGTATCACCTGTGGTTGTTTCCAATTCATAGGATTATATTGAGCTGAACAGCTGTAGCAGAAGCTGTATGTTCTACAAACCCTACATTATTATTTGGTCCTTTACAAAGAACACTTGCACATACCTAGGCTAGAGACAGACACTATTTCTCCTCCTCCTAGGTATATATTCACTGAGGTTGAACAAGCAATAATGAAAAGAAACAAAAATAGAAGACTTAAAAATAAATGCTTTCCCCTTTTATATGACATTATACTCTTTTTTATATAATGTGACTGCAAATGTGAAAGATTCTGCCCCATAGCCTCAAACTATCTCTAGCTACTTTTATCGTCAATTAAAAAAAAAAAATCTTCTCTACAATTTTGAAGTGATATGATCAGGGTATTTTTAAAATGCTTTTAAATAGCACACATTTATATATTATACAATCCACCATGTAACTTTTGAACCTGCTAATGAATGACTTCCTAGAAGTGTAAGACTGAGAAAGCAGGGGCTTTCAAGAGTGCAGATATGAAATACTGTTTTGGGCTTCTTAGTTTCCCTCTGAAGACTTGCAACCACATCATGAATCTGTTGTCAATATATTGCCTTGCAGCACTCAAACAGTAATTGAATTGATTAGTCAATGGCACACCATTGTCCCATTCCCCAGTCAAGTAACCTCAAAAGTTATTCAAGCCTCCTTCCTTTTCTATACCACCTTCCTCCAGACCTACAGTCAACACACTTTATCAATATTTCCTCTGTCGTGTCTAGATTTAATTTATTCTACCTCACAGTGTTCTAAAATCAAGGCTTTACTCTCATTATAACTGACTAACTCCTCCATTGGCTTAACATTTTTTTGTCTACCTGCCTTTTAAAGCACTGTCAAATGTCTTGTCAACAACTAGTACACTATAAAAACTAGGTTTAATTCTGTGTGGACCATTTGACTTCTTAGTCCAGGTCTTAAGTAAAGCTGACCTTTGCCTCTTGACTTTAATATCACAATTTTAAAGACTTATACAAGATTATTTGTTTGAATTATATTCATTCATGAAGTTTTGCTCAATATTGTGAAATTATTTTGTTATGCATATAATTAGGTATCTTTTTGTTACTACTTGTGTTTCATCATATGGATATTCAGTCATTTAAAGAATAACTTAAGTGTTCTGGAGATTTGGGTAGTTGCTAATGTTTTGCTCTAATAAAAAATTGCTGTTAGGAATTTGATTTGCATTGTTACACATTTTGTGATTTTAAGAATCTGTGGTTCTTCATATCTTTGGCAAAACTTGACAAATTATTAATGAATTTTTTTTATACAGCTAGCCTTTTAATTACTGTGATGAACACCTGATCAAAGCAGTTCAAGGAAGGGTTTGATTTACACACTGAGAGTCAGTCAGTCATGTCTGGGGAGGCATGGAGGCCAGAGTGTGGGCTTTTGGTCGCAGTGTTTTCGCATTCAAAAAGCAGAGTGCCATAAATGCTTGGGTCAGCTTGTTCTCTCCTTTTAGTCTGTCTAGGACTCCAGTACCCATGGAGTAGCACTGCTCACTCACATTGAGAGTGGGTCTCCCCACATCCATTAACCTTATCTAAACAATTGCCCAGTGATTCTAGATCTTGCCAATTTGACAATATTAACTATCGCAGGTGGTTTTTATAGAACACTGCAGCTTTAATTTGTTTCCCTGATAAACAATGATGCAGAGACTGATGATATTAACTTCTTTACTGAACTTACCTCAGGCTGTATCGAATCTAGTGTGACTTTGCCCTTCCTAGCATATATTCTTTGGATGCTTTTCATAATTGGCATTATTTTGTCCATGCTGATAGTTTTGCTTACTTTTATTCTTTGTAATGTCTTTAATTTATACGTGGGATTTTTCTTTTGTATAACTTATCTAATTAAAGTATTCATCTTGTAGGTATAACAAAATAGTAACATAGAAAGTTGTATTTTTATTTTGGAACGAAAATACAAATGAAGAGCCTGATGATACTCCTTTGTCCCTGTAATGTTTTCTTGAAATACTTTTGAGTTTTTTGATTCTAGGCTGTAGTTTCTGAATTTTTGAATTTACGCTTGGAAACCTGCTAAAAATTCTGGGATTCTATATACCTTATCTTGTCAGATTGTCTGTCTGTCTTGATCTTCTTTGTTCTGTGTGGTTACTGACAGCTTTGTTTAGCTTCATCATTCTCTCTTTTGAATACATATGCCTTAGTGAGAAGAGTCATGCTGAATGTGTGTTTCCTCCTCGAGGGTCTTTGTCTTCTTAAGTCTTGGCTGCCTTATATTTTAGTGTTGCATGATGTGACAAAAATACCCAATTTGTTCAGTTCATACGGCTCAGTTCATCTATTTGTTTCACTTGGCCCATGTGTGTTTTTTTTTTTTTTTTTGGTTGTTTTGTTTTGTTTTGCCAGTGGCTAGACAGTATATCATAGTGGAAGTGCATGGAGAAGAAACTGTTCCTATCAGGGTGCTGGGTGCTGTGGGAAGCATGAGAGAGTAAAGTCTAAAATCTCAGTATCCAATTAAAGACACTCCTGTTGTCCTGATGTCAACTAGGTTCCCACTCTTAGAGTTCATCCCTTCCAGGACTGTCCTGGACTAAGACAAAAGTCGTCAGCACATGCTCCTCTGGGTATACTTACCCAAACAGTGGTGCCTCCCACTGCCATTAAAGGTAACAGCTCACCACTTCAGCTTTAATGTTGAATTATTAATTGCTTTAGTTGGTTGGCCAGTAAATCCACTGTTACCAGAGTATAAACTTTTGATGCTTCTTTCTTTCACTTGTTGAAGTGAAATAATATTGATACCTCACTGTGTATGAAGCAAGAACAAGGCATTAAATATTCCTTTCTCTTCAAAAGAACAAAATATACTACCATTGAACCTAACTAGCCATTTGTTATTATATGTATACATATGTTTATTTGACAATATCCATCTCTTACAGGTTACTTAGCCAAACAATGAAGGATCATTTAGTAAGAGTAGCAAATGAAGCCGAATTTATCCTGAGCAGGCAGAGAGCAGAGGATATTCACAGACATGCAGAATTTGAGGTAAGATACTGCTATATGTTTGTTTATATACTGTGTTTAGATGGTAATTATCTGCTTAAGCAGAATGGTAGTATAATCTAAAGAAGCATGCTGTTAGTCTTCAAAATTTAGTTTATGAGAATCATGGAGGATTCTGGGAGAGCTGTCTTGGTTCAGCACCAGTTCACCCTGACATTTGATCACTGCATCTTTGGTTTATTGTTGACCTGCTTTTGATAATGGGAATGGGGCTGTAATCTGGTGGTTTCAAATAAAGAAAATCAGTAAAGGACATAGTCCTTTTTGCGAGTCTCTTGTTGTGGTTGTATGTGTTTGATGGTTTTGAGAGGTTTCAATTTTCTGCTTGCACCATGTGATCAGGCTTGGCAGCCTGGGCTGTTGCCTGTTGAGTCTTCCTGCTATACCTGCATCTCTCGTTCTGTGGCCCATGAGAGACCATATTTTGTATGACTAATCCTGTAACCAATGCTCAATTTAGTAGTTCCTCTTGGACATCTGCAACAAACGTGACTTCAGAAAGGGAATGACTGGTTTCATAGCTATATAAATGACTAAAACAGATGAAATAAAACATTTGACAAGAACATTTGTTAAAAATTGAAGATATTTAAAAGCATTTCAAGATTAAAGATATTTAATTGAAGATATTTAAAAGACATCTAGCTGCTACTTTCTATTATGTAAAGATAGATAAGCTCAAATGTTTTCCTTTTACTTTATAAAAGATGAAAACCATCACAGCAGAGTAGTGTGTATAGTTGAAAGGTTATCCATAGCTTGACTTTTAGTAACTTTCTGAAGTTTTTGCTACTAATTACTAACTACTAACTACTTTTTTCTTACAGAGATTCTGTTGTATATTTGTTTACAGAGCCTGTAATAGTAAAGAGGCTGATATGTTTTATTTACTGTCAATAATCTCTGATGATGTAGCTCTGAGGAGTGCATCACTTTAGTTCTTTGCTTTTTTTTTTTAATTTCAGTGAAATATTTTCCTTTTGTATTAATGTTCCATTAAAGTCATAGATCATCAGTAGGTACACATTTTAACTTTGTTTTAAAGAGTTTTTGAAGCTGTAGACAGGAAGTATATTAAAAATCATGTCATGTTCAACATTGGACATTACCTCATAAATAGTGTAAATGTATACATTTCAAGACTAAGTTTTACTAAAAATTTGTTGTTTCTGCAGTTTCAGTTTGCATAAATTATACACATCTGTAATCCAGATGTAATAAAAATTATCCCTTAATGATTTTATTTTTCAGAGCCAATTTAAGTTAAAATTTTTTTCAGTAAGAGTTTCATGATGTTCTTTTAGACAATACTGCTTTGAATTTCATTTATTATGCTCTAGAACTCACTTCTTATTAACTTCAGCAGATCTACATATTGTGTGGTAAATTTATTTGCTTGAATTAATAAACTTATAGTCCCTTTTAAGCAAAATACTTATATTAGAAATACTTCATTAACTCTGTGTATATGTATTGTGGGTATATCTGCCCTTGCGTGTCCATTTTTAATAAAGCTCAGAGGTTGGTGTTGTTGTCTTCCTTGATTGCATTCTATCCTACTTTTGAAGCAAGAGTCTCTCATTGAGCCCTGGAGCTCCTCAATTCAACCAAGTTGCTTGCCTAGTGAGTTCTAGGGATCTGACCTGCTGCCTCTTTCCCCTTTACTTCTGGAAGTATTGGTGTAACAGCTATTTTGCTGCACAAAGCTTTAAGTGGGTCCTTTACATCCAATCTCAGATCTTTGTCTATTGACCCATAACTTTAATTCCAGCTACATTTTCTAACAGGACCTAGAGCATATTTATTTAGCCAAACATACTATATTGTATTTATCTTTAATGACAATTTAAAGATGAATATTACTATTTTTATGTTTTAACTTTGCATGTACATTTTCAACATATTAGAATATTAACACATCTTGTTTGTTTGTTTAAATATATTTTTAATACTTTGGTGTTATTGGACTGCCACTATTTTTATGCAGGCCTTTTCTGATCAAATATTATCCATGCGATCTAGAAGTCTGGGTTTATAACTATACCAGGTACTAAAATGTTCTTGATACTTTTATATAACTTCCTCTATGCTTTGTAAATTATGTTCTTCAGTGAGCTTCTCCGCATGATTTCTTTTCAGTAATTAAATTAGCATTTTCAGCTGCTGAAAACTTGTTGGCCTTTTCCGTTCATTGTGTTTCCTCATGCGTAAAATGTGAGGCACCCTCATATTTTTAATTCTTTCAGAGTACCATTTTATAGCCTGGGTTTGTCAGCTATATAGTGAGAATGGTTTATTTCCCTATTCAATATTAAATAATAATATAAAATATTAATCTTACATGTCAATTTAAGTATGGATTTTATGTCAGATAAGTAAATATCCAAAATGACATTTTATAGTAATTTATAAGGGGTTGAAGATTATTTTTTCCTCTTAGACAATCCGACTAAGTTATTAATGATAGAAGATTCCAGATTCCTGGATTGTCTCTTTGTAGATGTAAAAACTATAAAACTATAAGATTTTGAAGCCATGTAATTTGGGATAATTGCCAGTATATTAGTGAATCTTACTATAATAGACATTAACAATTTTCAGTAGAATGAATGAATCTTACATGTAATTTTCTATTTTACTTTATTTGGAAAACATAACTGAATTATATTTAAATGAGGACTGATTTTTACTACAACTTTTCTAGAAAGTGTTGATAACACAGAGCTTGTACTTGTTTTCAAAGATCATATCTGTACCTCAGTATTCCCTTCTTCATTACTGCAGAAAATACTTTTCCTAGGTAATGTAGTTCTTTGAAATAAACTATGATCATTTAGTTATGTATGTCTTTAGGTGTTTTGAGGGAATGTTCTTTGTAAAAAAACAAAACAAAACAAAACAAAAAAACTCCACAAAAGCCAACAAGTAATCTTTACTTATGGATTTTTTTCGATACTGTATGCTAATTAATATTCTATGTTCTTAATTGAGATTCTGATCTGACCAATGGATTTGTGTTGTGTTGTTGATTGCATACTTTAAACAATTTAATTAAAAACTTCAAATCTGATTTGCCACTTCAGCCTTTGTATTGTGTTAAGGTGTTGGTTTACAGATCTACTACAGTGCAATACAGTCTGTATATGTGTATAGTCCTTATAATTTACTGACATTGTAGCAGGAGATGAAGTGATAGCATCTTCATTGGAATATGCTTTTCATTCAGCTTCTAATCTTTTTTTTTCCAGTTTTTTGAGATATGGTTTCTCTGTATGTATAACCTTGGCTGTCCTGGATCTCACTCTGTAGACCAGGCTGGCCTTGAACTTAGAAATCCACCTGCCTCTGCCTCCCAAGTGCTGGGATTAAAGGTGTGCCCCACTACTGCCTGGTAGCTTCTAATCTTTTGTTGCCTCTTGTTTTAATCAGTGTATTAGCCCATGCAAAATAATGCCAGAGCCTGACCAATACAGATGTGGATACAGTCAGCCAACCATTTGACTGAGTGCAGACACCCCAATGGAAGAGTTAGGGGAAGGGCTGAAGGAGCTGAAGGGGTATGCAACCCCATAGGAAGAAAAACAATATCAGCCACCAGATCCCCCAGAGCTCCCAGGGACTAAACCAGCAAGCAAGTACACATGGGTGGACCCGTGGCTCCAGCTGGATATGTAGTAGAGGATTGCCTTATCTCCCATCAGTGGAAGGCGACCCTCTTGGTCCTGTGGAGGCTTGATGACCCAGAGTAGGGGAATGCTAGGGTGCTGAGGTGGGTGGGTGGGTGAGGAAGCACCCTCATAGAAGCAGGGAGTGGGGGAAGGGGATGGAAGTTTGTGGAGGGGAATCTGGGAAGTGGGATAACATTTGAAATGTAAATAAATAAAATAACCAATAAAAAAAGTTTGTTAATGGATAACATGACCCATTCTTAGGGAATTCTATCAGATTTAAGATTATGGAGTGGATTTCGTGGTTAGTAGTTGCTTCATTGGTATTTACAAAATAATAAGTAATATTTGTTCTGTTCATGAGCACATGAGTGTTCACATGCCAGGAACACTATTATATTGGCTGACTTCCACATCTTAGTTTGACATTTGAATTTAGTAAAAAAAAATATTATTTCTTTCTTGTTTTAATATTGCAAGTTCTTATAAGTGATTTGTGTATGGGAAATCATGTGAAAGTGATTTAAGAGTACAGGAAATGTCTGAACTGTTGAAAGTCCCCTATGTGACTATAAAAGTTTTCATCTGACTTAAATCATTAACTTAGGTCAGTGGGAAAGAAACTTTATTTCAGATTTTGACAGACAATATTTCTGTTCTTTCAACATGATTCTTCTTCATCCCATTCGATGTAAGTAATTCATACTCTTTTGAGCTTGCATGGATAGACAGTTTCTTGTCTGCGGTTTACATTCGTTACCTGCACACTTTCATCTCCTTTTGAGTTCTTTAATCCCCATTGCAATGCTTTCCACATGCCAACTATATGGTGCAGCTGAAGGAGCTGGTGAGTAAGTCAGGCATCTTTGCTTTTACTAACTAACACCTTTCTCTGGTCACCTAGCATTCATAGGTGAAGGCAGGATGGGAGGTTTTTTCCAGTGGAGATGTAATGCTTTGGCTCAGAACTTTAGGAAACAGCTTGAGGTACAGTGCCATGTACTGATTCAGCTGTATGTAATACTTTGCAATTACCCTGGGAAATTATTATTTGGTCAGACAAAGCAAATTTGATTCTCTGTTTTGTTTCGCTTTCTCCATCAGAGGCTGAAAAAAGGAGATAAAGGTCGACCTAGCCCCCTTTTATTTTCTGAAATTTGGGTCTAAGTTTTAGTTTTAAATATGTATTTTCTTTATTTATAACAAGAGAATATTTTCTCTGTAAGCATGAGATATGATGACATTTGTGAAAGCATGCCAGTGTAGCACTTGCTTTTTAATTTGTCTATACATTGTTAAAAGTTACTACTACTGAAGAGTTATGTCATGATGGTTTGTTTCGTCATTGACAACAGAATAATTTAATACAGGAAACATAGCATCTCTGAGTGGATGTTTTTCTTTTTTCTTTTTTTTTTTAATTTAAAATTTTTTATTAGATATTTTCTTCATTTACATTTCAAATGCTATCTCCTTTCCTATTTTCCTTTTTATGACAAATTAATTTATTTTGTGTGTCTTAGTGTGTGAGGGATACATTATCATGGTGGATACGTAATATGTAATGATCAGAGGACAACCATTGGGAGTTTTCCTCTTCACTGTGCAGGTTCTAGGAATTGAACTCACGCCATCAGACTTGGTGATAAACAACTTTAACCTCTGAGCTGTCTTGTCCACCCAAGAAGAGAGTTTAAAAACACAGTTTCAACAGTTCATTAACAACTTTATCCTCAGGGAATTAATGGGTGACAGTTTTTAAATTTAGGGATTATTCAGAAGTTAATGCCACAAGGAATAAAATATCAAGTAAGAACTCAGCAGAGGGTCTTGGGAGGCTGCTGCACAAACAGGTGCTTGAGATACGATCCCTACTACTCATTATAAAACCTGGCTGGTGGCTCTGTGGTGAGTTTCAGTAATCCTGATGCTGGAAAGGCAGAGATAGGCAAACTTCAGAACTCACTGGCCAGATAGCATAGCAGAATTGTGGGAAGTTCTCGGTTTATTGAGATATTGTGTCAGGAACAATTAAGGGAGACATGCAAAGTTAACCTTTGGCTTCCATATGAATGTAGGTGCATTCACGTGCATACATACACAGATGAATATGTGTGTATATATATATATATATATATATATATATGAGTAGGAATATATGAGAAGGTGCTCATACTGTTTAAGAGTTAGAACAGGGGGCTGGAGAGATGGCTCAGCGGTTAAGAGTGCCGACTGCTCTTCTGAAGGTCGTGAGTTCAAATCCCAGCAACCACATGGTGGCTTACAACCATCCGTAATGAGATCTGATGCCCTCTTCTGGGGTGTCTGAAGACAGCTACAGTGTACTTACATATAATAAATGAATAAATCTTTAAAAAAAAAAGAGTTAGAACAGTATATGTAACATACATCTTTTAAAGCAAGGATATGATTGACATTGAACAAAATAGTTACAGAGTATTTTTGAGTGATAATGTGAGTTGACTAACGTTTGGTAGGTCTATAAGAGAGATTGTTGGCCAAACTCAATCAAAATCTATTACTGGAAATGGTATCTGTTTGTCCTGGTGAGCAATTTATTGTTAAAATTAATTTATTTTTGTATTTCCTTAAGAAAACATTAGAATTATTTAATGGATTTCAATCTTGACTTTTCTGGTTACAATTTCCTTAACAAGTAGTGAAATAATATTGACTCTAGTGGTCACCATTTCTATCACTGCCTCTTAAGTCATGTGAGTATATAGTATTTGTTTATCAAAACTGAACTCACTGTATGTGGTGTAAAAGTAGCTTATTCATGTATTTTAATCCACAGAAAAGACAAAGGATGTGTATTGAATTTAGAATGTATCTGTGGGAATAGCTAATTCAATCTTATTAGTACATATTACCTTACCTGTTTATCACTGTTTTGCAGTGAAAACACTGACATTCTATTTTCTTAGTGTTCTAGTAATACAATATATTATAGCTTTGTTCATCTTATTGTAAAATTGCCCTTTTAATTTTGTTTTTCTTAAATAACTCAATTTGAAGTTCAAATTTTTAGGTATATTGGAATGTTTAAAAGAATTTAAATGATGTAGTAGGTAAGCCATCAAGATATAGCTTCTGGGCTGTCTTCAATTCATACCTTATGTCAACTCTCTGACTATGGTCATGCACCACTGCATACCTGGTGGCTGTACACATTGGCCTCTTTCCCAGGCTGGTCAGCCCTGCTACCTACCTGCTACTCACCATAGACCTTACTTCCTCTGTCCCTGTTTTCAGGGTTATTTGTTACACTTTACAGATAATGCTTTGGCACTGTGGTAGTCTAATGTTGAAGTAAATCTCCTCCCAAATATGCCCCAGCAATGAAAACACAACACAATTAATATAATTACACGCGGTGTGCCTAGATTGGACAGATCTACACTACCATCTTCCACATCTATGAGATCTCTTAGAACTTGCAGTTTCTCCAGGCCATTTGTGTCTGCTCTGTTTTTCTTCTTCCTCCTCTTCTGTGTCCTGTCTTCCATTTTCTCTTTCTTCCCCACACCCTCTCTCCTCTACCTTTCCTTTTATCTGCCCAATCATCAGCTCTCCTTTATTTTACAAATTAAGTGGGAGCAGGTTTACAGGAAATCACTTGAGTGCTGACTCATTCCTAGTTCACCACCCCTCATCAGAGAACAGAATTAACATCAAATATAATTAGCCCTAGGGCTATCCATAACAGTCTATAATTATTTCAACAAAAATATTTCTATTTTATTATTTATTTATTTTTTTGAAACAAGGTCTCACTATGTAGTGCTGGTCCTCCTGGAACTCACTCTGTAGACCAGACTGTCTTGAACTCACAGAGATCCACTTGCCTCTGCCTGGAGTGCTGGGCTTAAAGGAACGTGCTACTGTGCCCAGCTTATTCTGGGTAGACTTTTTTTTTTTTTTTTTTTTTTAATTTGGTTTTTTGAGACAAGGTTTCTCTGTATAGCCCTGGCTGTCCTGGAACTCACTTTGTAGAGCAGGCTGACCTCGAACTCAGAAATCCGCCTGCCTCTGCCTCCCGAATGCTGGGATTAAAGGCGTGCACCACTGCGCCCGGCTTCTTTTTAAGTGCTATCCACAACTACTAATTTCTTACTGTATTGAAGGGAATGCTTTTTTTTTTTTTAAACCAAATTTGATACTTTTCTTTGATATATCCAAGAATGCTGTTTTTAAATGCAATTCTTAAAAGTTGCATTATGTTTAAAAACTTAAACTCCTTGCATAGACTTTTCTGTATTGCTGTGTTCACTATGCTTTGTATGCGTGGCAGCTGTGTTTTAACCAGGGAAGGACCTATTTGTGCAAACAAATATGTTATCATTGATATCTCTCTTTATATTCTCAAATTAATACCTGTGTTATGTCACGGACTCAAAACTAAGAATTTCACATTTTTATTGACCCTTGTTTTGGTTCTTTGCCATGATCCTGGGCTTGAGCTGAGCACCTTGTCCTGCTTAGGCAAGTATCTTCCTATAGCTCTCCTTCTCCATTGCAAGGTATGTTTGTGTGATAGCTACTTGGAAAATGTTTAGTTCTCAATTAAAGGAAACTGGAGATTTAGTTTGAAGTACAATATCCTTCAGCCATTTGAGCTGGATCATTGAACTAAGCAGAGACTTAAAATGAAGCTAACGAAGGATGGTCTCTTTTTCTCCTAATTAATGAGTTTGCACTTTCTCTCAACATATTGGTACAAGAGGATAGATTGCTATAGGGGAAAGCATTCATTTTTCAATGCCTAGTTTGAGCTCAAAGTAATTCACAGGAATGTAGTATATATAGAATAATTGAAAAAGGTAGGATTAGGTAGATCATTTTGACTTGTGTTTAATACTGTAATTAAGAGCTGGACTAAAATATTGTTATTGTAAGTAGGGAATAATCTTAAGGCATTTTTTTATTCACCTATCTTTATTATTATTATTATTATTATTATTATTATTATTATTATTATTATTATTTTCTTTATTTACATTTCAAATGCTATCCCAAAAGTTCCCTATACCCC
>NC_034593.1:76989305-77006805 GCF_900095145.1 Mus pahari
AGAAGCTTTGCAATTTTATGAGGTCCCATTTGTCAATTCTTGATTTTACAGCACAAGCCATTAGTGTTCTGTTGAGAAATTTTTTCCCTGTGCCCATATCTTCGTGGCTTTTCCCCACTTTCTCATCTTAAGGCATTTTTAAGTAATTTTAAGATAAACAGTACTTTTAACTAGCATTTTTAAAGACCTGTTCTGCTATTGGCACACATTTTTTTGTCTCAACCTCCCAGAATTTTATTTCTAACTTGTACTGCTCTCCAAGCTTGAGAACTGTATGCACAAAGTGTCTCTCTTTATCTGCACTTGAAATGTCTGGAGAGCATGTCTGTGTTGGGATTCTTCTGTAACTGCCTTTCCCTGCCATCTGTTGCCTGCTTTCTCCCTGCTGAGCAGAGGTCTTCCACTGCTTGTTTGCAGATGTTAGCCATCACTCGATTTCTTTTACTTGACTTCATTCAAATGATTTTGATTTTGCATTCAAATATGTGTTTTGCATAGTCTTTTTGTAACTTTAACTCCTATATAAATGGTCCAAATCCCCTGAAATAACTTTGTATTTGGTTTGTTTTTTTTTTTCTTCATCATTGTGTCACTGCTTTTATGTAAAAAATCAGAACAGTCATTATGAACCTTAGGCTCTGCAGACCCCTCATGGACCAGCCTATCCCTTTTATGTGTTCTTAGTTCCTGCTCTTGACTTCCACCCACCCTGGCCAGCATCTGTGCCCCTGCGTCTTTGTCCAGCACTGATCTCTTCATCCTCCAGTCACAGCCCTTGTTCATCTCTTCTTCCCTCTCATGTTTGATCTTTTCCCTTTGCTAATTTTACATGAAAGCCTTCTTTGCTGTGTCCTCTCTACCTCTACCAACCAATCTCCCCAATGTAAACCAAGCTGGTAATGTCTTGTTACTTACTAATGCAGTCATTTGCAGCAACTTGCTTACTTACCTATTGGTTTCCATCTTGATTGTGTACTTTATGAGAATAAAAACTCTGCTGCATGCCTATAGTGACAAAACATTGTTTTTCATGTTAAGCACTCAACAAATAATTGTTTAATAAATGATCACACCTATGAAAACTCTGCATTGTACCTCCTAGATATATCCAGTTGGTTTTGTTCAGTACAAAGACCCAAAAGTCATAGTAGAACTCTTTCGCCAATCTCTTAGTACAGAGGAAAAAAGGTTGTAATAATTTTCAGAACTTCATGATTGGTAGGTTTCAAAGTATAGCTTTAGTTCTTTAATCAAACAAGTACTGATTATATGTGAAAATTATGGAAATTTGAAAACTCCAGCTTGAGTACCTATTATGAGATTTTTTTTATTAATTTTGAAAGAAGGTATTAGAATGTTAAAGAAGAAACACAGTTTGAGAACATAATTTACAAATACACTTCCCATCTTATATGGAGAATATTGGATGAAATTTGTTGAATTTCCTGTTTTAATTTTTTAAATGTAGACATAATCAAACTTGACTGAATGATACTGTAGTTGGACTTTTACTCCTTTGTAGGTTCTTTTTTATTCCACTCTTCACCATTTTTTCTACCCTTTCATCCTCCTATCACTAGACAGGAGAAGAAAAAGGGTAGAGGAGATGAGGTGACATTATCCTTACTCTACTTTCTGATGATTAGGATCATCGAGTTCCTTGGGACAGATTTGATCTTCATCATCAGAATATATCATTTATTCCTTTGTTGTTTCTTCTTTGAGCACAACTACTTAACAAACCACAACCAACAGCAGCCAACTACAGCCAACCGCAGCCAACCACCAAACAATAACTAATTACCAGGCAACAACCATCCCATTTCTTAGGGTTCTAGCATCTGTATACTCTCTGAAAAGTCCCCAGAATCCAAACATCACACAATTGCAGAAACTTTATCTGTGGCTGGCAAAATCGCATCCCTGCTAGAGCATGAGGCAGATTATAATCAGGTGCTGTGGACAATCTGAAGCAGCCACATAACCCACAGCTGGGTTAAATGAAACATATCCTCTTAATATTTCTTTTTTTTTTTAAGCAAATCAAAATTCTTGCTACATGATATATTATAGAATAAGATTATATGATGTGATTAAAACAAACACTTAATTTTGTTACTGATTATTATAATTATTATTACGGTTTTTATACTATTTAAATATCAAAACTAAGTACGAGTCTGCATTTGAGAAATTCAGCCCATACTAAAGACAAACAATCATGTTCGTTTATTATTTAATTGGAATTTTTATGTGTTCTGACTAGTCTTGATCTTAGTAGTTTTCAGCTTAAATTAAAAAAATTTATTGGGAGGATTTCTCATACTTTTTGCAGTTCATTTTTAATATTCTTATAGTAAATATCAATAATAAATGTAATAGAGTGGCTAGAAGACTGTGAAAACATTTCCTTCTAACAGCTAGTATTTATTTATTTTTTTAACAGTGAGTTTTCTAGTGTTTCATTTCTATTACATATAAGGCAATTCAAGTAAATAATGTTATTCTGAGGTGAAACAATTGAAATTGTATTGTTAGCTGTATAAGTATCAACTAATTAGAGGTATTTTTTTATTTTAAACCATTAAATATAATAATTTAAGAAACTTAAATTTCAGGTAGTTTACCAATTCTACAATCCATTGATACCATTGTCTTAGTCCTTAATGAGTCAGTAAGACTTTTAAATTTAAGTTAAGGATAGTATTTCAGCTGACTTTTTAACAGCGGTAACCTCATAGCATATATTTATCTCTTGATTTCTTCCATCATAGCGTGAAGAAGTGAATTATTGAAAAGATAAAAATAAATTTGTTTGCTTTCTGTCAGAGTTCATATCCACAGCCGGCCTTGATGGAGGAGCAGAATGATTTAGACAAGTTTGCTTTGGAGATTCATAACATATGCTTGCTGGACAGAATTGAGTTATCTCTGCTCCAGAGAGTGAGTTAGTGTAGCAGGGGCTGACAGAGATGAAGATAACTGAGGGAAATTCAATTACCTTTTAGTGTTTTCTTTCTAATGGGATTCTTAATGTGAAAAAGATCCTTAGATGATGTGCTGGGTTTTCCTGAACTTCGCTTTGATACCTGCTTCCTGAGAACTACAAACTTTTACTTCAGATGGACCCTCCTTAAGTGTAAAATAGGCAGTTTGCTGTGTGTAGTAGAATATATTGATAATATAGTCTTTTTTTTTATTTGACATCATTTGTAATTTATATAATCCTTGACTACACATTATAGTGCCCCGTATTTTAAATAAGGCTATCATTTAGTACAATAGCAGTATTTTTCCTCTCTTGCAAATGACCTTTTGGAAAATATGTTGCAGTTCTTACTGTGATCTATTTATGCCTTTGTTAGCTATCTTACTCTGGTTCCTGGCCATCTTCTTTAAAAGCTGTTAGGCTGCTTAGGCATCTCACTCTTGCCTTTGCCTTCTGCCGTGCACTGGTGGAAAGAAAACACTTTGACAGCCTTCCTTTACCATGCTTTATAGAGACCTGTACTTTTGACCAAAGAAATAAAAAAATGGATAACCATGAGAACTCAAGGGCAGACTAACAAAACATCAGGTGAGAAAGTTAAGGCAAAGGGAAGGATATGACACCAATGTCAAAGGCTGTCAAGGGAAATGAGGCTAGTGAAAGAATCTAAAGGTACCTAAGACAGGAGCTTGAAAGCAGTTAGTGTAAGACTAAAGAGAAAAAAGCCAGATTCAATATACTGAAAAATAAAAGACACCAATGATTTTTTTCCTTTGAGTTTATTTATATAGGGTTATGTTGATAGATTTTCATATATTGAACCATCCCTGTGATGAAGACTCCTTGATCTTGGTGAATGATGTTTTTGATGTGTTCTTGGATTCAGTTTGTGAGAATTTTATTGAGTATTTTTGCATTCATAAGTGAAACTGATCTGAAGTTCTCTTTCTTTGTTTGAGTAACTATGGCTTCATAGTATGAATTAGATAGTGTTCGTTCTGTTTCTATTTTATGGAATAGTTTGAGTTAGTTCTTTTAAGGTCTTGTAGAATTCTGCACTAAAATCAATGTTCCTGGGCTTTTTTTTTTTGGTTGGAAAGTTTTTAATGACTGCTTCTATTTCCTTCAGGCTTATGGGATCATTTAGATAGTTTACCTGATCTTGATTTAACTTTGGTATGTAGTATCTGTCTAGAAAACCATCCGTTTTGTCTAGATTTTTCAGTTTTGTCATTTGAGGATTTCATAGTAAGAGCTGATGATTTTTTTAATTTCCTCAGTTTTTATTATGTATCTCTTTTGTTGATTTGAGTACTTTCTCTGTACACTTTAGTTTGGCTAAGGGTTTATCTATCTTCTTGATTTTTCCAATGAATCAGCTCTGAGTTTTGTTGATTCTTTGTCTTGTTCTCTTTGTTTTGAATTCAGCCCTGAATTTTCTGTTTCTGTTTTCAGTCCTGAGTTTGACTCTTGCTCTCTACTCTTCTTTGGTGAGTTTGCTTCATTTTGTTCTGTAGCTTTCAGAGGTGCTATTAAGTTGCTAGTTTAGGATCTCTCCAATTTCTTTATGAAAGTACTCAGTGCTGTGAATTTTCCTATTTTCTCTGATTTAATTGTGCCCCATAATTTTGGGTATGCTGTGCCTTCATTTTCATTGAAATATAGAAAGCCTTTACTTATTTTTTTTAATTTAATTGTGTATCCCTTACTATTGTGTGAGAAATAAATGGGATGTATAAATGGATTATGTTTCTTGGTATGACCGTGTATTGAGTAATCCTTGCTGTATCCAAGCTATACTCACGTGTCCCACTGCCAGTTAGGAGCTGTGGTACCTCTGTAGAGCTTCCATCTAGATAGTTCCTGGGAAGAGTAATATCAGAACTCCTATTGTCATAGAGGTGACTATCCCCAGCAAAACCCTTGATATTGCCTAAGGAATGGACATAGGCTTTGCATCTTCCATTTGTAGGTGTAGCAACCACAGAAGAGCATCTCAGAACACAGTTGGGGATTAACAGAACAGTGCTGGGAGAGATATATTGCATCTCTGAGAATTCATATGCCAAGCTCTTACATAGATACTGGCTTGGGACTCTCATATTTCTCAGCCCAGACATTTTCTTGGTCAGCTCTAAGGCTAAGTGTAGTTTCTTGTAGGTAATGTTCTTCTGAATACACATACATACATACATACATACATACATACATTCCTCCTACCTTTCTCCATCTCTGTGTGCACTTATGTTCATGCCTATACATATAAATGCAGGCCCACCTATACATGTGCATGCACATTCATATGTATGTAGAGATCAGAGGGCAGCCTTGGGTATTGTTTTTCAGGTGCTGTACAGCTTTGTGCATAGCTAGAGACTCAGTATCTCTCAGTTCATTTTCAGAGTCAGGTATGTAGAATGCAGGGTGTCTGTTAAGTTGTTTCACTTTCTGATTTAGCCTCTTGGGAAATGTCCATGTTGGAGCTCACATTTTCTAGTTTTGATCTTCTCTGGGTAGTTGTTGAACAGGTTATATGTATGTTTGTATAGTGCACAACTACGTATATTATAACAAGCCATCATTTATAGAACTCTTTATGAAAAATAAGCCACTATTGGGGCTGAAAAACAACTGTGTAAATGTGATCTAGTCCCAGTATTTGGGAGGTTAAGGTAGTAGGAACTTTATGAGTTCAAGGCCAACCAGTTCAACATCATGAGTTCCTGTTCAGCCAAGCCTATATATGAAACCCTGTTTCACATTTTGTCTCCTCCTATATTGTTTGGGCATTTGCACCTAAATAATCCTTTGCTTGTATAGTATTCCTGATTTTATGACTTACGAGTTGCATATGTGTGCTCGTTGTATGTATATCTTTGTGTGTGTGTGGTTTGTGTTTTTTTTTAATTGGCCTGTTTGTTTTCTTGAGAGAGGGGGGGGCATGAAGTTGGCAGGGTGGGGAGATTGGGAGGAAATGTAGGAGAGAAATCAATGATCAGATTACATTACATGAAAAAGCAACTTTATTAATTTTAAAAGATAAGAAAAATATGAACTAGTAAATCTCCCTATGTTTTCAAATTGTAAACTTTTTACATTGGTAATATCAGATTATTTAAAAAGCATCAGTTATCTTTTTAATGTAATATTCTAATTATGTAAATTTGTCAAAACAATTGTTTGACATAGGTTTCAAAAGCATAAGTTTCATAAAGATATTTTCATGCAAATGTATCATGTACTAAGACCATAGTCATCTACCTGTTTCTCCTACCTCTCGATTCCCATCCAGCCCTCCAGCAAAACTTCTCCCTTCATATCCTATTTGCATGTATGATTTCATATTTATATAAAATTTAGGATCCACAAATGAGAAGAAAACACCTGATATTTATCTTCTCAGTTAAGTCACTTCATTTATTTGGTCTCCATTGCATCTGTTTTCTTTCAAATAACATAATTTTGCTTTTGTTTATGGCTGAATAAAACTCCATCATGTATTTATGCCACATTTTCTTTGTCTATCTGTTGATAGACATCTTGGTCCATTCAACATCTTAGGTACTGGGAATACTGCAGCAGTACACAGAGCTGTACAAGAATCTCTGCCATGAACACTTAGAGTCCCCTTTTTTATATGCCCAAGAGCAAGATAAATGGTTCATATTTTAGTTCAGTTTTATGAGAAAATTCTATACTGATTCCCATAGTGACTACAACAGTTTGCATTTCTACCATCAGTATATAAAGATCCCTCCTTTCTTCCTAAACATATGGAAAAATGTTCAGTATCCATACCCATCAGGGAAATGCAAATAAAACAGCTTTCAGATTCAATCTCCCCCAATGGAAATGGCTATTATTAATATATGTCAATAAGAACCAGAGAATGTATAGCATTATAACAGTTTGTAGATAGATATACAAATTCTGTTAACATTTCATACGTTAAATAATTTATTCAAACTTTTGAGGAATATTTCCTTTATGGAGGAAATGGTTAACATATTTATTGTACTAGAGGAGAACACATGAGCATGTATTTTAAAGGGGAGAGCTCTGGCTGCTGTTTTACAGGCTGAGTGTTTGAGACAGGCTCTAGCCATACACACTGCACTGGCTTGAAACCTACTGTGTAGGCCAGGTTGGCCTCCAGAGTGCTGGGATTCTAGCATGAACCAACGTCTTATTCTCCATTCTTGGTTATGCCCACGCCCACTGTTTTACTATGTTATCCTTTATTTGTTCTATCTTGAGTCCTTGCTTCTTGGTGAATACTTGTTTATCGTAAGTTTTCTTCATATCCTTCTATACAGTATGTATGTCTCTCTGAGAAATTTTGGTGCAGATATTTTTATCTCTATTATATTTCAATTATAAAGCTGTTATTGTTTACTCAATTGCACTCAGGAGGAGAGAGAAAGGGCTGCTTGTCTGGAGAAGCTGTTACTCCATGCAGACAGCACTCCATTTTATGTTATTTCTTCCTCCAGGAAAAAAACCTCCTTGGTTTACCTACTGTTTTAGATGAAGTAGTTGAGACACAGAATTTCATATAACCTGTCCAGTTATGAAGACTTCAGATCTAAGATTTGAACTCAAGCTGTTGGACTGTAGATGTTGTGATTTTAAGTATTGATTTAACTGTGGTTATTGATAAAGATGAACCAATTATTTTCAATTCTGTTTTTTTTTTTGAACTACTTTTGTTTTGCATTTAGCTATAATTTACCCATTTGCAGTTATAAATATATTTACTTATTTAACCATGAGACCTTACTAAGTTAAATAAATGACTACTATTCTGTATGTTTTAAAATCACAGTATGGTATTTAAGAAGTTTTTGAATTCAGATTTACTTATTGTTTAAATTCTGTCAGTTTTATTGAATACATATACCAAGATACCTTTTATTTAACTTACCAGATAGTCATACGATGTATTGCCAGCATTATTAACAAAACTATCTTACCTTCTTGTATAGTGTTTGAGAATTAATATAAGAATTTGGCAGTTTAAAATATATTAATAGGTACTCTAGTAAGGAATAAAATAATAAATCACTATTGTGTATGTATTAGATATACATGTATGTGTATACATTAGTGTATGCATGTATGTGGAAACTGCAGTATGCTTGTTGTTGACTTGTTCTTACAAATGTTTTCTAAGGCATTTTAAAACAAGCTTTTATTATGAGAAACTTAAAGGGTTCAAACCTGTGTTAATCTTTAAATCATTTAACATTATTGGGGACTGCAGTTTGTAGAGATAAGGCCCCAGAACACATTGCACCTAGTCCATTAAAAGAAGAAGAAATGGGAGAGATACTTTGATAAGTGTCCTCCGTGTTTTAACCTTGAATGCTATTATGGGGTGGGCTGGGAATGGGGGATGGTGCTATATCTGTTTCATTGGCTTAGACTTTTTCCTGCTGAGAGAAATCAATACTTTGAGGCGTTGCATGACAGAGAAATCACTTAAGAATTAAAGGTGGCTGTCACACAGTATCATTGGCTGACTTTTGTTTGCTGTTGAGGTTTGAAGCTTTCATTTTTCTTAGTCTTTTTCAGGAGTCTCAGGGTTCTATAGACAGCATTAGTTTTTTTTTTTGTTTGTTTGTTTGTTTTATTTTTTTGAGATGAGACTTTAAATCTGAGGTAAGTGATAAAGCGCAAAGACCTCCAAAGTGAAATATTGAGAAACTTCTTTATTTGTTGAACTTTACATGGTTTTCGTTTCCAATAGTTTCCAGTAAATTTATAGTAGAAGTGGTTTTGAGACAATTGAGAAATCACACTCTTAAAACTACTTGGCAGAAACCTTGATTTCCTATTAAAATTTCAGTAATTCATGTGTAGCACTTCAAACAAAATGAAGAAAGTAGAACTGTGTATTCTGACATGGAATGAAATACTGTAAACCTACCAAGTGTAGAAAAAAACAGTCCCAAGCTGTTCTTTTAATTCCTATATCATTGGTCTGTTTTCTGTCTAAAGGCAAATATGTTTTTTGGGTATGGAGCACTGTGGCACAGAATCAGCCCTGTGTGCAGATGGAAACCAGAAGGATCCTGTCCAGCAAATATGTTTTTTAATATTTAAAATAAAAACATTCAATTATGAAAAGACTTCTTTTATATTTTCAGACAGTTTGATTTTAAAAATTTAAACATGTTTTATAATAATTTGTTGAATTACTTACCATGTATCAAATAAAACATGCTATTCTAGAAACCTTGTAATTTTGACATTCTTAGGTGAGTTTCTTGAGGTTAAAGGGAATGTTTGTGAGACCTCTTTCTTCACAGTTAAGTTAGAATTTGTTTCTTTTTTAACACAGGTCAAGATCTCAGCTCTCTTCCAGTCTTCTCTTCTTCCTTCCCTTTTAATATTTAATGTAAGAATTTTTTTTATTTCTTTGTAGACTGTGTTGACATGTTGTACCTATCTTTATTGTTCTTGTTATTCAGTTGGGGCCTTCAGTAGCTCCATCTGGTCTGCAACTCACTGGGGGTACCAACCGGTCCCAGCATCGCCACCACCCCCAGCTTCTGTGTCTACAGGGCTGTGGGAACCAACCGGCCCCAGCACTGCCACCATCCCCAGCTTCTGTGTCTACAGGGCTGTGGGTACCAGCTGGCTCCAGCACCGCCACCATCCCCAGCTTCTGTGTCTACAGGGCGGGGAATCACAGGCTTGGCCATAGGCCTGGCACTCTGTTTTTGATATTAATAATTTATAGATGTTTTTCTTTTTCTTATACATTCTAGCCTTGTATTACAATGACATCACAGTTGTTGTTAGAGAACCATCATGTACTTTTATTGAGTTTTTCTTATAAAAATTTTTTTAAAGTTTTAAATAATTACATCTCTTCCTTATTATCTTTCAGAAAAGTGTAGCTCATTTACTTCTAATAACTTTTATATCTCTTATCCCCATTCTCTACTTTTCTAATGTATTTAAGGCTGTAAGTTTTTCTTTAAGTTCTGATATAACTGATTTTATTTTTTTTTGTAATTTTCTTTAAGGCTATTTCATTGATCTATAAATTATTCTAAGATGAGAGTCTTAATTTTCAATTATGTTGGAGCTTTTAAAAAGCATATCCTTTCATCTTAGACAATCATTTTAAGAATCAAAAGCATCTGTATTTCTAGGTCTTTCTCAGCATAACCTCTTCTCTAGTAACTTGACCTTCATATTCTTGCCTTCTGAATAGACTTTTTAAATTAAATTAATTTGTTTGTATATGCGAAAGGGGGTGGGTGGCACAGTTAGAAGACAGCCTGTGAGAGTTGGTTCCCTTCTTCTTCCATATGTCCTGGGGATAATTCAGGCTTGATGACTTGCACCTTTACCTTTTAGCCTCAGCTAGCTTCAAATAGACTAGTTTTTTGAAGGAACACAGTGTTTTTTCTTGTCCCTTTAAAATTCCACGGAGATATTTTGGAAGTAAGGTGTAATTTGTATTTGTCTAGAATATGATATTCAGAGAGATATACAGGTAGTATGTGACATAGCTGAATTTAAGGCTATATGTTCTAGGGAATAAAATGTGGTCTTTGGCTGCAGGTGGACCCAACAGTAATGCTTGTCTAGCACAAAACAAAACAAAACAAAACAAAACAAAACAAAACAAAACCATCTTTAAGTTTCCTTGGCAATCAAATACTTTTTGCATTGAGAGTAGAGTACATAAATGTATATATAATGTAAAATATTTCATGTAGAAAATAATCCAATGGTTGTTCATAACTAGCCATCTAGATTACTTTTAGTTTTTTTTTTTATTTCAAACTAATAGAAATCTAGGTGAGTGGATTGATGAGTTATTAGAGGGTTTTCTAAAGTCGAATAAATGGGCAATTATCTGAGAAAAACTGAGGTTACCTGTTACTGAATATAGAAAAGCTTCCTAGTGTAATAGTATGGTTTGTTCAACTCTGTGTGGTTTGATGTTGGAAAATTACTGTACAAGTAGAGATGAGCTTTATGGTAGTAATATGGGCTCAAATTTTGAATTAATTGTTTAGATTAGCTATGAAAACTTGAAAGATAGGCCTAATTGATGATAGCAGATGGTATTGGAAATGAATCCTTTTATTGGAACATTTGAGAAAACTTTGATAAATATACTAGTATTTCATAATAGAGAGAGCTATGAAGGAAGATACTAATGTGCCAAGAGTGGAGGATGTGAGTTCAGTTCTGGGAGGAACCCAGAGTAAGCTATTTCATTTTCAGGTTACTTATCTCTGAACTTCCATGAAAAGATCAAATAGGGAAATAGGATAGAATCATGAACTCCACATAAAAAATTTAAATTTAGTATTATCTCTGTTTCTTCAATTAGAACAGTGGTTCTCAACCTGTGGGTCATGGCCCCTTTGGGAATTGCATGTCAGATGTCCTGAATATCAGATATTTACACTGCAATTCATCACGGTAGCAAAATTACAGTTATGAAGTAGTAACAAAATAATTTTATGGTTGAGGTCACCACAACATAAGGAACTGAATTAAAGGGCCGCAGCTCTAGGTAGGTTAAGGACTACTGATTTAGTGAGCCAGCCTAGGAACTTACATTGTAAGTGGCCATTCTAAGTTGTTTCCCTGTTCAGTTAGAATTTTCCTTATATACTATAAATAAATTAATTCTAAGAAGCATGTTTATTTTACTTTATTTATTTCACAGTAACAAATGTGAAGTTTCTTTGTCATCAAATGGAAATTGAATTATTTAGCTTTCAAGACCATATCTTTAGTTTTTATATTTGGATACTTTTGTACTATAGTTGTGATGTTGCATTCTATAGTTTATATGACACTTAAGTCCAGAAGTGACGTGTAGTGAAGTGTTCCACCTATAGTAATACTGAAGGATAATTTTAAAGTCACCCTGTACTTCTCATGTTCTAAATTCCAGTGTCAGCTCAACTTTAGGGTAATGTCACTGGGGTACCTCCAGTCAACCTTCCAACATAGATGCCTGTGTTCTTCCCCTCCCCCAACTATGTGTGGCACTCAAGTATTCCCCATATATACTTGACGGAAAAACAGAAATTATTATTAGTATTTGATGAGAGCATCTTCAATTTATACCATTCAGATATTTTTTATGAACAGAGACAAGATCATTACATCTTCTAGAAACATTCTTATTTGGTTTCCTTTTATCATGTTTTAAGGTCAAATGTGACTGTAATGTTCTACAAGGAGACAGAGATTGATAATCAAGAAAGAATGGTCCTTTAATGTGATTTATATGTATAGATTTTATGTCAGATATGAAAAGTTGCTTTTTAAATTGTAAGGGAAGATCCATTAAAGAACACTTTAAACCATTTTACTATTTAGCTTACCTTGAGTCCTTGTTTTTAGAAATGTCTTTTCAGCAAACTTTGATAGGCTAGCAAATGTTTATTGTTCACCTATTTATAAAAAACAGAAATAGTCTCCTTGGTAGGTTCTTGCTGCAAGTAAGGGCACATTCAGTACCATTTAGTATGGAGATATGCAATGCTTCATGGAAGTACAGGGACCATTGATTGTTTTCTAACGTCCACCAATAATTTGAATCTCCACTCATCAGGTAAAGTTAGAAAAAGGCATACTGTGGCTATAGTAAGCAGTACAGGGCACAAGATCTGCAAACACTTCTGTATCATCTATACTCCTGCTTTATCTGTAGGCTAGCTTCTTAGTTCTTGCCAGAATCTTTGAAAGTGTCACTATCAGGTGACATTTAGCTGCAATTTAATAATATTCTTCACTTAAGCTGCTGTCCACATACATAAAAAAATATTTTTCTTTCTGTTTGTTCAAATCAAAATTCACAGAAGTGTTGTGTCCTGTGGTTTTTTTGTCACAGTCCTCTAACCAACATATGAAGTTTGAGGCAGCACTTGAGTTGCTTTAACCTAGTTCCTAATGAGTCTTATATTCACTATATTAGCACTTACATAATATAACATAATTTGCTTTTATTAATTTTTTATTATTTATTTTATTCTACAGGAACACTAAACTTTTTATCAGTAGTTTAATAAAATTGAATATTTTGTTCCCAAGCTAATTATTTGTTTTTCCATTTAGATATTGTTGTATTCATGTTGTGATGTTAATAGCTGGTTTATATGACACTGAAAGTCAAAAAGTAGAGTGATATGAAGTAGGAAATTCTACCCAAGATAAAATGAAATGAAAGCGTCTCTTTGAGCTTGTACTCAGGTTATATCTAGGACAACCTCCATTCCCTGCCCCAACTGCCCAGAATCTTTCTTTTTTTTTTTCTTTCTTCCCAACTGATCCCACATCAGCTTTCATGAGGATTGTTTATAGGAGCATTGACATCTTTCCAATCATAAAACTACAGAAGAAAGTGTCTTTCCCTCTTCTAGTAACCACAGGCTGTCTGTAAATTCTCAGGGAAAGGTTTAGCCTTGTGAATTATTTTCTGTGGGGTAAGATGTTGAGGGCCACAGCCTTGCCCAGGTAATATTTTATTAATTCTTTGAGAATTTCTTTTTTAAATTAATTTATTTTTAACGCTCCATATTCCATTACCCACCCCCCATCCATCCACCATCCGGCCACTCCATTTCTTAAAATGTATTTTGATCATATTCATCCTTCATTTCTCCCTCTAGTTTCTACTGATTTACCCCTAAACTTCACCTGCTCCCAGATTTGTTCTCTCTCTCTCTCTCTCTCTCTCTCTCTCTCTCTCTCATAGCTCATGGAGTCCATTTTGTGCTGCATGTATGCTCACAGGTGTGGGGTAATTTACTGGCATATCATCTACCAAATTGGTGAAACATCTTTAACATACCAAAAGCTGTCAACTGTCAGTGTTTCAGGGTTATGCCCCCCCCCCCAAGCCCTGATAGACTGTTGAATGCCTTGGTTTTGTACAAGTCTTGGTTCAGGCAACCCCAGCTGCTGAGTCTATGAATGCAGTGGTCCTTTCGTCTCCCAATGACACTGCTTTCCGCTGGTCCTCCTGACCTCTGTCTCTTACTGTGTTACCACCTTCATTTCTGCTAATGGTTCCAAGACTTGGGATGAGGTAGGTATGATATGATTTGTGACTGAGAACTCCACTAACACTTATTATCAGCACTTTGATCAGTTGTAAGTTTCTACATTAACCACTGTCCATTGAACAAAAGAACTTCTCTGAGATCTAAGGCCTGGATTACTCTAAGTACAGAAATAGGAATTTAGAGGGCCATTTCACTAATCCCTTTAGCAGAATAATAGGAATAGATTCACCCCTGGGGTCTGTGAGCTCACCCAACCATGGTTTCTAGGCTAGACTTACATTATTCAGCATGTATTACCTTCTCTGGAGCAGGCCTTAAATCCAGTCAGAAAATGGTACTTACCCTAGTAACATTTGTGACTGTTGCACAACTGGATATGTCCCATCATGCAGGACTTTATTGTAATTCAGATCTGTAAGACTGTTGATGGCTTTTACCTCCTAGGAGCACACATCACATCTTTTGTTACTGTGAAAGCTCACGAGCAGGAAGGAAGCTTTCTGCTCAGTATAACTTGATTTCTCTATGCCATGTGAGGCAGTGTCTTTAACATTAAGTTCAGTAGCCTGTGTTGTTTGAAGGTCACCAGACAACCCATGCATGGCTAAAATCTCACCTGTTAGTGGACTTTTTTTTGTTCTTTATGGCTTTGGGGAGTTAACTCCAAGTTGTATATACCAAGTATTGACCTCCCCCCCCCCACACACACGCCACACACACATATAAAATCTTATAACAGTTTTCATACGGCTTTCAAACATCCTTAATGTTAGTTATTTCTCCCCAGCCCCTCCTGCCCTGTGTTCTCTTCTTCCCCACTATCTAAACCTCCCTTCATTAGTCATTTTTTAGGATTCAAATGTTTTAGAAGATTTTGATTCCATTTCGAATAAACACTACTTTTTTTTTTTCTGGGTTTGCCTTAGTATTTGAGTTGGCTTCATCTTCAGGCCACCCATCCCCTGCCCTGTAGGATTGTGAATATTCAATTCTTCTGGAGGTTTGCATTTGTTCTTCTGTATACTGTGAGGGAGTAGGAAACTACCCAAACTCTGAACTTTGTTCCTCATACAATAATTACATTGGATGACTCAGGCTAATTTGTCGGTGCAATGTGATCATTACCCAAGTGGTTTAGGACAATCAGGACCCTTCTTTGTTGCTGATGTTGTGAGAGTTGCATGTAACCATAGCTTATCCAGAATCTTACTGTCCATATAATAGGAGAGACAGGAAACCACAATGTGTGTGTGTTATGTATAAAATAGCAATATATCAAATGCAGGCTATTTCCCACAAGGGTGTGTGTTCCTATGCGTGTATGTGTGCATATATTTTAAGGTAAGGGTATGGGTTTTTACACCCATAGTTTGTGTCAGTGCCTATGCTTTTAATTATAATCACAAAGCATCTTAAATATGATGCCGGAAGTGACAGAGCTCCAAAGGATAGTAATCATTTGGTGACTAGATGTGTGCCCAGTTACTGCTAAAGAACCCTGAGGTGCTTTGGAAATGTGCTATCTTAATACAGTGCTTCTCCAAGTTTGACCCACATACCATCACCTGGAGAGCATAAAGTCTTTGTATTTTGGCAATGGGACCTAGTTATACATTTTTAATCTCACAAATGATTCTTTTGCTACAGGTTCATTCTATATGTATAGTTTAAGAAACCATTTTTTTTTCTATTTCAAAGTTTTGAGAAGTTGCTGTGTTTACTATTTTAAGCTTAAAGCAAAACAAAAACAAAACACCTGCTCACAGAGACTGAACTGGAGCCTGCATGGGTCTGACCTAGGTCCTCTGCATATATGTTACAGTTGTATAGCTTGGTGTATTCCTGAGACTCCTCAGAGTAGGAGCAGGGACTTCTCTGTCTCTTGCCTGCTTTTGGGACCCAATTAATCCTACTAGGTTGTCTTATACAGCCTTAATGTGAAGGTAGGTACCTAGACTTAAGGCAACTTGATATGCCATCTTTGGTTGATATCCATGGGAGGCCTGCCCTTTTCTGAAGAGAAAAGGAGAAGATAGGGGCTCAGGAGGAGTGGGAATGGGTGTGGGAGTGGGAGCAGGATGTGATATATGAGAGAAGAATAAAACAAAGAAATAAACACAACACCACCACCTCCACCACCACACCAAAACAGAAACCAAAACTGAAGCATCTAATCCTGGCTGTCTAGTCATCTCATAATTTGCCTTTTTTCCTTAGTTATCTTGTCTCTAGGAGCTGCCATGATTGTTTTAACATGTGAATTGGTCACTTAATATTCTATTTTTAAAAATTCATGACATTTGAATGTAGTCTAAACTCACCATAGTTATCTAGTGCAAATAATGTCTCCAAATTAATTTCATAGCAGTATTTGTTCTACTTGGCCTAAAGACCTCTGCAACCCCAGTTCATTCTGGCTCAATCCAGGGCTCAGCTTTCACATGCCTGGCAGTTTATCACTGATAAAAATCTCTGTTTAACTGTTTACAACATCTGAATGCATCTTATTATCGACTTTAGTAAGCTGAATTAATCAATGTAATGAATGTTATAAAGTTAGCGTTAAAGTTTTGGTTGACTTGCTTCATTCTAAAAATTGTTTTATGATACACTTAGATTTTTTCACCCACATATTTTTCCAACATACTGTTTTTATTGATTGTTTGGAATCTTCACCCGATATACCAGGATCATGCTCACTTCCCTTTCCTCCCAGGTCCAGCTTGCCACACTTGTGCTATCCCCCAAAAGAAAAAAAATATACCCACATTTTTATAGTTAATTAATAAATCTTTCTCTTTTTTCCCCTATTCCAGTCATTGTGTGCTCAATACTCTGCAGACAAAAGAGAAGAGGAGAAGATGTGTGATCATTTGATAAGAGCAGCTAAATACCGAGACCACGTGACCGCAACTCAGTTAATCCAGAAAATTATCAACCTCCTCACAGACAAGCATGGAGCCTGGGGGAGCTCTGCAGTAAGGTAAAGGGAAGCCTGGAGTGCCCCCTTCCCCCCCCCACCCCCCGTCACTGGTGGCTTTCATGTGATTGAGGCTAAGTGAAGAATTGAATTACGCTTACAGTTCTACTGTGTTTTTAACTCATAGAAACAGAAAATCTATAATAGGTATCTTTACTGATTTTTTTTTCTTTTTTTCTTTCTACTATTTTTTTTGAAATATTTTTATTAGATATTTTCTTCATTTACAATTCAAATGCTATCCCAAAAGTCCCCTATACCCTCCCCCACCCTGCTCTTTACTAGTTCTTTCAAATAAAGAGAATTGTTCATCCTTCCTTACTCATTTTACAGTGGGTTTGTCAGATAAATTTTTTATCTTGTAGACTGCACTTCAGTAGAATCTAAAATAAATTTTTAGTGATTTTACATTTGACATATATCTCACAGATATAAAATCTAATTTGGAACCTTTCCAAAAAATTCTGACTTTTTTTGATA
>NC_034593.1:77011805-77013427 GCF_900095145.1 Mus pahari
TTTAGGCAATGAAAATCCTATAAGTTTTCTTTATATTCCATCCTTCAAACTTTACTGCCATTTAAAAATAATCTCAATTGTTAAAATTGGAATTTGATAGAATGCTGTGCTTTGGTAGAAAGATCATCTGATCTTACTTATATTTAAGTAACTTCCCTTGCTCTTTTAAAAAAAAATCTTTGTGCTTGTGTGTATGGTGTGTGTACACATGTGTTTGAATGCTTGTATGTACTCTGTTTGGTATTTTTATATGTATGTGTGTCTGTATGTGTACATTCTGGTGCTCCCATGTGCATACATGTGGAGACCAGAAGTTGACATGTGCTGTCTCCTCCAGTTGCTTTCTACCTTATTATTTTGTGACAAAGTCTCCGTTGCGTTTGGAGTTAAACATTTGAGCCAGGCTGGCTGGCTTGTTCCTCAGCCTAGGTGTGGAGCAATCCACACCTAGCTCCTGGCCCTCATGCTTGTGCAGGCACTGTACTGAGAGAGCCTTCTCTTTAGTCCATGTTCTTTTGTTCATTATACAATGTAAACCATAGTGTTTCCTAAGTAAGTTAATTTGAGTAGTTTGGAAGTTGGGCACAAAAACCTATTATGAAATTTTCATTATGCTGGATATTAACTGAGCTTAGTGTTTTAAGTCAAAGCATTAATCAATATAAACAATAAATTTCAAAAATACTTGTATCACAATTGCCAATAAACTGTATTAAGGAAGATGAGATTGATTCAGAATATATGAAATAAATTGTAGGTAAAAATGACCGAACTTAGAAATTTTGGTTGCTGTTTGTAAGTAATTCTTTTCCTGCGAAAGCTGACTTTTGAGTATTTCGAATAAGAAATTTTGAGATTCATAGTTTTATGTACCACTGTAATCTTAATCATTTTTAAGTCCCTTTGTAATATTTAGTATATTTTTTTCAAAAATATTTCAGAAAGTTGGGTGCAGATTAAGTAAGGAATTGAGAAAAGTCTGGTCTTTGTCTAACTAGTGCCCAGTGCAGGTACTGGTTAGCCCAGAACCCTCAGCAGTGTGGTTAGATCTGTGCTGGGTAGCCTGGTTCATGTGGCTCCTGCACACCTTCATGGGAACTGCTATTTGAATAGCTCATGGATTGTTTTTTTTAAACATATTAGAGCAATTTTTCTTTTCTTATTTATTTAATAGCAGCTGTGCACAGTAAGGCACCAGAGAAACCAATGTGAGGAAGACGGATATGCCTCTTACTGTCAAAGAACTCTCTAACAGGCAAGAGAGAAACAGCAGACAGATAATTACAAATGGCATAATTTCTCTTTTGAAAAATAATAATTAAGAAAATATTTCGGTTTATAATATACTTGTTTCAAGAAAACTGTTTTTGGCTTCTCTCTGGGGAAAGTTTCCTGGAACCTTTGATGGAAAGCACACTGGTCTGTGAGATGTCTGTATTTTTCTTCCTGGTTCTTGCACTTCCTGCTTATGAGATGAGGGAAGGCTTATAAAATGGCAAGATCTTCATTCCCAAGAACATTTATTTATTCCAACTGGGTCATGAGTAAGGGGACAGGTGATACATAGCCTAGCACTGCAGTGGTTTAAGGGAACTGCACTGGATAGCTTTGTGTCAACTTGA
>NC_034593.1:77013438-77017518 GCF_900095145.1 Mus pahari
GCTCTCGGGCGCACTCCCCTCCTCGGGTGAGGAAAGGCGCTGGATGCCAGGCGGACACCCCTCCTCGGTCGGGGAGGCAAGGTGTTGGGTGCTGGGTCAGCCTGCGGACAGCCGCCAGGCGAACACCCCTCCTGGGCAGGAGAGGCCAGACAGGAACTTTAATGAGGGAAACTATTAACAATGAATATTATAAATGTGAATGTATTAGAGTAAAATAAGTTTTTGAAGTGAGGCCTTTTGCATCTCTAGGTTTATTTTTTCTAAAGATTTACTTAATTTATTCCATCAATTATAAAAAATATTTGTATGTTCATATATGAGCTATACCAGCTCTTAAATTGGTAATGATAATGTGAATAATAGCTAACATTTACTGAGTTGCTGATCTTGAGATAGGCACTATGAGAAATACTTTGGTCTATTTTTAAAAAAAGACCAATGCAAAGAGATAGTGTCAACTGACCCTGTATTATAGATGTAAAGCACTGTCCTTTGACTAAGGTCAGAGGTCTAAGACATTGAAGTAGTTGGGTTGAAACCCCTGCCTTTCTGACTTCAGAGTTCACTCTAATCAAAATCTCATTACGTCTCCGTATTAGTCATTGGCATTTGGGTTTTGTCTTTTTTTCTTTTGAGAACTTTTCTTTCTCTAATCTCTTTATTTTCAAAGTTATTTTTATGTATAAATGAAGCCAAAACTTAAAATGGCATTGTAATTTTATAACTACTGTACTTACTTAGAGCTTCACTCTATAGAATGGATATTACAGAATTCCATTCTAGTGGTCATCACTGCTAAAAGCATCTCATACTACAAAAGTCATTTGAAAGCTGGGCATAGGGGAGGCAGAGATAGGAGAATCTCTGTGAATTCAAAGGCAGCCTGGTCCACAGAGTGAATTCCAGGACAGCTGGAGCTGTCAAAACAACAAAGTAAAAAAGCAAGTCACTTTTTGTTGTTGTTGTTGTTGTTGTTTGATTTTTCAAGACAGGGTTTCTCGGTGTAGCCCTGGCTGTCCTGGAACTCACTCTGTAGACCAGGCTGGCCTTGAACTCAGAAATCTGCCTCCCTCTGCCTCCCAAGTGCTGGGATTAAAGGCATGTGCTACCACTGCCTGGCTAAAAGAAAGTCATTTAATCTGCCCCATTAACAGAGAGCATGTGATGGCAGCTGGTCACACTAAACCAGCCTCCTCAATTTTAATAACATTTTAGACTTTCTAACACCTGTCTTTCTATGACACTTACTGTCTAGTAGTGAATTGCTGTTTTTAAAAGTATATGAATTTTTAGTAAATGACCCCTACCAATATACATATCCTTGACGAGACCTGGATAAACAGTCGTACATCTATACTGCAGTAACAGTACATTGCATTCTCATGAAACCTGAAACAGATGGGGCAGATATAAAATGAGAGAAGGAAACATCTGCATGGTAAAGTGAGGAAAAACTAGCAAGGAGAGAGGTTTGCTCATGTGCACCATGATGGAAATATGGTGAATGTGAATCAGGTGGGGAATTTAGGTGAAAAGTAAATTTTTATGTATTTTGCAACTTTTCTGTGGGCTATTAACTTTACTGGGAAAAATACATGAAAGAAAACATTGACATACCTTATTCTTTGATATTTCTCTATATTACATTCCTCTAGCTATCCATAGTTGATAATTACACTGTGCTATCCCAGAAAAGTTATTGTAAAAATAATAACTTTTTTCTCAGAAATTAAATATTCAGAAACTGTATTTTTAAATTTTGAATTTTTTATAATAGTATCTATGGATTCTTAAGAAATTCTTCTTTTAAAAATGTGGTCGTTGATATATTTTATACTTTCCTTAAAAATACCTAGTGTAGTCACTTAGATAGTAATCATGGTCATAGCCATCTAATTCACACCTCCCATCATTTTATAGATGAGCAGCTGCTGCAGGATATCTGATCACTACTGTGGAAACTGAGATTGTATTATTTAATGAAAACAAAACTGTTTCTAGTTGTGGTGTGTCTTAGCACACACCTTTTCCCTCAGGCTAGCATACAGAAATGCCCTTAGTACATACCTTTAATATCAAATAATGTAGGTAAAGTTAGTTTGTAGAAGGAAACACCCATATTTGAAAGTGATGTTTAGTTGAGGGGCAGACAAAGTGATGAATCAGAGAAAGATTTGACAAAATAGGATATGCTCAACTTTCCAGTGAAAGGACAGGAAGGATAGGAAACTTTAAAAGAACAAGGCAGAGACAGAAAGAGGGAAGGAGGGAGTGAAGGATGGAGGGATGGAAAGGGAAATAGAGAGATGGAGGGGGGATAGAGAGAGAAAGAGAAATATATATCTGTGTATATGCTCAAGTTAGAGTACATGGGTTTATCTCTTAGCCTTGTTTCTAAGGGATATTGAAGCAGTAATAACCATTGATAAAGTATAAATCTGGTTCCCTAATTGTAGTCTCAATGTACTTTTGGTAAGAAACGAGATCTTTTTAAGAAAATGTTTGGTTTTAGAGTTGGGAGGGACAGCTCTTGGATGATCTTGTAATATCTCATAATGCCAAAAGCAGAGTGCTCTGATATGAATAAGACAATGCAGAACAGAACAGTTATACAGGCAGTAATAGAAAGCACCCAAATGATAAGATATTTATGAATATACAATAAAGGAAATAGCCACATAGACTTTAAAATAAGAAAAAGAGATAGCTCTTTTTTTTAGCATTCAATTGTTGCAGAAGGAACTTGGCTATATATTTTTTTCTTTAGAATATAGAATATTTAAATAATTGATATGTTCCTCTTCCATTAATACAACGGAAACTTAAATGTTTCAGTTTAAGCATGAGATATACCTATAAGGAAACTATGGAGATCTAAATCTAATCTTGAGAATTGTTTCTGTCTCTTTTTCATGGTATCCAGGCCATGTGCATATTTTAAAACAAAATCAAATAAGATACCCGTGAGTTGCTTTATATATACCACTTTTGGCTCATTATGACTTGGCAAAACTAGAAATAATTTTTGCCCCATTGTGAAGTCTCAGACACTACTGTTTGGATAATCTTGTGTACTGTGTAAAGGTTATCTTTGTATTATTCAAGTGTTATAAACATTCTTTTCCATTACTTTCTGATTGGTTTAATTGTGCTTACTAACTAGGCAGGGAAGGGAAGGCAGGACTTCTGGGCTGAGAGACAGGAACTCTGGGGAAGAATTGAGAGGTGAGGGAACTCATCAGACACAGAGGAACAGAGGGACTGAAGGAGAGGTAACTAATGAGCCACATGGCAGAACATAGATTAAAAAGGTTAATTAAGTTATGTGAAGGAGTTGGGAACAAATCATCTATAAGGCCTAAGGATTCATAAATAAATATAAATCTCTGCATCATTATTGGAAGCTGGCCAGTTGAGACTGTCTGATGATATACTACCTACTCATTTTAGAACTATCATATAATCTATGATATTTTTAAATAGGCTTGTGTTTTCTTTAAAAGTTGACAAAAGAATCCCCAAGGTACTGGTGTTTTCTGTCTTCATAGCAACTCATAGGAACATATTCTTAGCATATATCTTTAATATTTCTTCCCATTCCCAGATTTCAATGTTAGAATTCTTTAGACTTACCTTCATGGAGCATTTTCTGTTGTTGGTGATGAAGAGTCACATTTATTACACAGCCTGACATAGTTTCTCATTTGAATAACACAGTTTTACTAGCAATGATGAGCATGGAGAGTTAGCCCTGCAACTTGTCTGCCATGCTATGACATGGGTAAGGGAAAGAGAACCCTACCCCATCTTGCCCCTTACCCGCTACAGCAGGCAGGAAACCTGGCCCTGAGGTTATCAAAGCAGGAGATGCTGGCCCTGTCCCTTATATGCTGCAGTACTTGGGAGAACAGGCCTTGCACCTTGCCTGGGCAGCATAATAGAGATGGCCCTGGATGTTGGTGTTACAGATGAGCCAGCCCTGAAAGTGAAAGTGTGCAATAACTGGCTTTGCTTCTAGTCTGATGTGCTGTGGAATGGAAGAGAGAGAGAGAGAGAGAGAGAGAGAGAGAGAGAGAGAGA
>NC_034593.1:77017529-77019649 GCF_900095145.1 Mus pahari
TCACACCTGAAACTGTTGATAATATTCTGCTATACTTGCAGACAGGAGTCATAGCCACCATCAGAGAGACCTCACCGAGCAACTGATGCAAATGGATTCCGAGACCCAAAGCATCCAACCACAGCACAATACAAATTCTTCCTGAGGACACAGGGGATAGTCACCAAGACAGATCAAATTCTGGGCCACAAAACATGCCCCAGGAAATGTAAAGGAAGAGTTGTATCAGTCAGAGGAGGAGATAAATACTTATATGGTATTAAATTATAATTGGAGACATTAGCGTCAATTCACGTTTAATACGCTGGAAACCTGATGTTTATGTCTCAGAATGTTTATACAAATGTGTATATAGGTGCATTGCTTTGCATATGAACTGTTCGTGGATTTGCCAGCTTAGAAGGTCTGGAAGCTGTGATGCCCAAGTGGCGATGAACACAACTAGCCCTCAGTTCTTTGTTTCTAATAACATTCCATAAAAGGTTTGGAAATAGTTGAAGAAATAGCCATTTAGGGGAACTCCATGGTGAATTTAGATAATTTTGCTACGATAAAAGGTAAGGAAATCCTCGAAACCAAAATATAATCAAAGACATGATAGTCTCAGCTTCCACATTGTTTTTTTTAATTCTATTTTTTTATTAGATATTTTCTTCATTTACATTTCAAATGCTATCCCCAAAGCACCCTATATCACCCCCTGTCCTGCTCCTCAACCCACCCACTCCCACTTCCTGGCCCTGGCATTCCCCTATACTGGGGCATATGATCTTCACAAGAACAAGGGCCTCTCCTCCCATTGATGGCCGTCTAGGCCATCCTCTGCTACATATGCAACTAGAGACATGAGCTCTGGGGGCTACTGGTTAGTTCATATTGTTGTTCCTCCTATAGGGTTGCAGACCCCTTTAGCTCCTTGGGTATTTTCTCTAGCTCCTTCATTAGGGGCCCTGTGTTCCATCCAATAGATGACTGTGAACATCCACTTCTATATTTGCCAGGCACTGACATGAGCTATATCAGGGTCTTGTCAGCAAAATCTTTCTGGCATATGCAATAGTGTCTGGGTTTGGTGGTTGTATATGGGATGGATCCCCAGATGGGGTAGTCTCTGGATGATCCTTCCTTCCTTCTCAGCTCTGAACTCTGTCTCTGTAGCTCCTTCTATGGGTATTTTGTTCCCCATTCTAAGAAGGAACAAAGTGTCCACACTTTGGTCTTCCTCCTTCTTGAGTTTCATGTGTTTTGCAAATTGTATCTTGGATATTTTAAGTTTCTGGGCTAGTATCTGCTTATCAGTGAGTACATATCATGTATGTTCTTTTGTGATTGGGTTACCTCACACAGGATGTGCCATTAGGATTATGTTCCTTCTGGAGCCTGTCTTAATGTGTCTGAGCCATTAAAACAGATTTCTCTAGACTAGATGACTTAAGCAACAATTCATTTCTTATANTTCTGCAGGTTTTGGAGTTGAGTACCAGATGATGTGTTTGAATTTTTGACAGAAAAAAAATTTCACTAGTGTCTTTAATAAGGGTTCTCATCCAATTTAGGAGGGCTGTAGCCTTATGACCTCCTAAATACATCATATTAGGAGTTAAGGTCTGTTAAAATTTCAATCTGAGGAACACACATTCAGGTAATGACAATGTTGCATGGAGATTTTGCTAGGAGAGCATTCTTTTGTTATGACTTATTTTCTTCCAAACCAGTGGTTTAATGTTATAAGAACTCTTCATCACTGCCTCTAGTCTGTCTCCTTTCCCTCATCTCCCACAAGCATAGCACTGTTCTGCTTCTTCCCTTCTATAAGTCCAGCCATTGCAATATAGGATAATGCCTTGGTTTCTACTGTTATTTAATCACACCTACTGAATACCTTATTTCACATACCTGCTAGAGATTAATCCCTCCTATAAGATAAAGTATTAGTATACTGTAGTTTAGTGAAGAAGACTTGTTTTTTGGCTTTTTATATGTGTTCAAACTTTTATTATTATTATTTTTTATTTACATTTCAAATGCTATCCCTAAAGTTCCCTATTACCACCCCCCCCCGCACTTGCTCCCCTACCCACCCACTCCCACTACTTGGCCCTGGCCTTCCCCTGTGCTGG
>NC_034593.1:77019660-77036329 GCF_900095145.1 Mus pahari
TCGTACAGATCTTTCACTTCCTTAGTTAGAGTCACACCTAGGTATTTTATATTATTTGTGACTATTGTGAAGGGTGTTGTTTCCCTAATTTCTTGCTAGGAGAGCATTCTTTTGTTATAACTTATTTTCTTCCAAACCAGTGGCTTAATGTTATGAGAACTCTTCATCACTGCCTCTAGTCTGTCTCCTTTCCCTCAGCTCCCACAAGCGTAGCACTGTTCTGCTCAGTATCTTCCCTTTCCTTCTATAAGCCCAGCCATTGCAGTCTAGGATAATGCCTTGGTTTCTATTCTTTATTTAATCACACCTACTCAATACCTTATTTCACACACCTGCTAGAGATTAATCCCTCCTATAAGATAAAGTATTAGTATACTGTCGTTTAGTGGAGAAGACTGTTAATAAGGATTTTAAATCAAACAAAACTGGGCTTGAATCTCTTTTCTTAACTAGGCATATGTTAGCAGCAGAACACTTGGTTCTCAGTTATTTCTTTCAGTCCCATTTAGCACCCTTAGCTTCTGATTTCTTTTCTTTCATCAATAAAATAGAGGTACTTCAAAGGGGTAAATGTCACGTGTTAAAGATTAAATGGTTTGTTTATTGCTTGTCATTGAGAAAGGCGTTAAATTATATTAACATAACATATAGAACATAGGGAGATACAGTGGTACAGGCCTGTAATTCTAGTACTTGGGAGATCCTGAATGGTCAAGGATAGACTGAACTGCACAAGATCTGGGCTAGTGGGAGTTGCATAATGAAACCTTGTCTCCCCCCCCCCCCAAACAAAAGCAACTTTCTTTTCCGCAAATAGAAGGAATATATTATAATGAACACATGGCAAGTCATGTATTTTTTATAGAGTTATACTCTATATGAAATATACATATTAAATTGTACGGTGTGATAACTTTATTCACACCTAAACCACAAACCATCACCACAATCTAAAGGTTTCTTCCTGCCCTTTTCTGATCTCTCCCATCTGCCTAACCTCCAGGAAACTATTGATCTCTTGTCACTGTAGATTAACTTTCATTTTCTAGAATTTCCTATAAATGGATTTATTCAGTCAGTACTCTGTCCTTTCCCCCTTGGCTTCTTTCACTAGCACAGTTATTTTGAAGTCCATCCATGCTGCTGCACAGATTGACAGTTCATTTCTTCCTATTCTTAAATAATATTCTAGTAAGTAGTTACCTTAGAATTCAAATTTCATTTTAGTTAATGCCGAGTTGTTGTTTTCAGTATTTTGATTTTACAGGTGCTGTGAAATTTCAGATTGAAGTTTCTTTTCTCTAGTAAGGTCATAGTTGTAGAAAAACTGGATCATATGACAATGATTATAAAAATGTCTTTTTAAAGAAACTGTCACACTGCTTCATTCCCACTAGCAGTGTATTAGAGTTCAAGCTCTACACTTTGTGATTTTTCACTTTAGGCAGTCTTAAGTCACAATAGCCATTTCATTGTGGCTTCAATTTATATTTTCCTAATCACTAATGAAGTTTGGTGAATCCTCATGTGATATTAGGTGGTATTTTGAAATGTCTACTCATACATTTTGGCTTATTTATTTATTTATGATTTTGTTTTAATTACATTTCTTCTTCCCATTTCCTTTCTACAAAATCCTCATGTGATGTTAGGTGGTATTTTGAAATGTCTACTCATACATTTTGCCTTATTTATTTATTTATTTATTTATTCATGATTTTATTTTAATTACATTTCTTCTTCCCGTTTCCTTTCTACAAAATCCTCATGTGATATTAGGTGGTATTTTGAAATGTCTACTCATACATTTTGCCTTATTTATTTATTTATTTATTTATTTATGATTTTATTTTAATTACATTTCTTTTTCCTGTTTCCTTTCTACAAACCCTTCCCAGTTCTCTTTCAAATTCATGGCCTGTTGATTCATTTATTGTTATTACATGGATACATTTACTTGTATATAAGTATATATTCTTAAATGTAATCTATTGAGTCTATAATATGTTACTGTCATACTACATGTATGCTTAAAGGATTGACCATATAACACTGGAAAACCCATTGGTGTATTCTTCCCTGGGTAAAAGCACCTTGCCCACTTCCAGCTTTCCTCAGTTTCCTGTAGCTCTTTGGGTAGGATTGAGGCCCGTGGGGTTTTCTTTGTCTAGTTTGGCATGTTCGTTTTTTGTCCACCTGTTCAGCTCAAATTTGGATGGCCATGGTGGTGAGACTTCATGGGTGGAGCTTCTGATGTTATTTAGAGACACAATTTCACAACATACTACTTGATCTCCTCTAGGGCTTACAATCTTTCTGCTTCCTCTTCTGTAGTCATCCCTGAGCCTTAGCTGTGGGAGTATTTTGTAGCCGTATCCACTGGGACTAGGTTCCACAGCCTGTGAATCAGTGGGTTGTGGTTTTCTGTGGTGATCTCTGATTGTGGTAAAGAATTTTATTTTTAATGAGGGATGAAGACTACATTTATCAGTGGGTATAAAGACCAATATTTGTAAATTGTCTTGAGGGATTATGCTTGTTTAATAAATTACTATGTATATTCTCCTCCAATAACCATGATGTTACTAACACTGAGTAATTAGCTAGGTTTCTAGTACCAGGCATAGTTAGGTACCATAGTATCAGTGTCTGAGTTAGGGTTATTATAGCTATAATGGACAATGATGACCAAAAGAACTTGGGGAGAAAAGTGTGTATTTCTTATTCAGCTTCACTGTTCATCATTGAAGGAAGTCAAGATAAAACTCAATGAAGGCAGAAACATGAAGTTGGAGGCAAAGGAAGAATGTGCTGCTTACTGATTTGTTCCCTCTTGCTTGCTTATCCTGGTTTCTTATAGAACCCAGGATCACCAGCCCAGGGATAGTACCACCAATAATGAGCTGGACCCTCCCATATCAATCACTAATTAAGAAAATGCCCTACAGCCTATAGCCAGATCTTACAGATACACTTTCTTAATTGATCTTCCCTGCTCATAGATTACTCTTGTGTCAGGGTTACAGAAAATGAACCAGTATATCTGATATCTCCTTTGTTAAACAGGTCTTAAGTTCAATTAGAGAGGAGTTGATTACCACCAACTGGTCTGTGTGCCACTACTACACCTCTAGGGTTATCATGCCATGCTCATCTTTGAAGTGGTTCATAAGGGGAGAGAGAGCCTGTAGAGACCATATCCAGAGGTTAGGCATGGCCCCCTGTTGAGGGATTTTGCCGCCCACCCATCTAAAAAATATTAACCCAGAATTGCTCCTGTGTAAAGGAAATACAGGGACAAAGAATGGAGCAGAGACCAAAGGAAAGGCCATCTAAGACTTCCCCACTTAGGGATCTATCCCATCTGCAGACACCAAACCCAGACACTATTGCTGATGTCAAGCACTTGCTGACAGGAGCTGGATAGAGCTGTCCCCTGAGAGGCTCTGCCAGAGCCTGACCAATATGATGTGGATGTTTGTAGCCAACTATCAGACTGAAATCGGAACTCCAATGAAGGAGTTAGGGGAAGGACTGAAGGAGCTGAAGAGGTTTGCAACCCCATAGGAAGAAAAACAATATCAACCACCAGATCCCCCAGAGCTCCCAGGGACTAAGCCACCAACCAAAGAGTACACGTGGAGGGACCCATGGTTCCAGCTGCTTATGAACCAGAGGATTTCCTTATCTGACATCAATAGGAGGGGAGAGGCCCCTGTGGAGACTTGATGCTCCAATGTAGGGGAAATCTAGGGTGGTGAAATAGAAGTCTGGGGCGGGGGGCCTCCCTCACAGAAGCAGGTGGGGGATGGCTTAGGGGGTTTGTGGAGGGGAAACTGGGAAGGGGGATAACATTTGAAATGTAAATAAATAAAATAACCAATTTAAAAAGAAAAGAAGAAGAAGAAACAGTAGTAGGGTCTCCTCTAGATTTCATGGCCTCACCAGCCAAGGGTTGTGTGCTAGGTTTACAGTACCCGGGTCTGAATTCCCTCTTATTGAGGGTGCCCAAAAGGCCAATCAGATAGCTGTTAGTTACCACAGGATATAAGTGTCAGGGTTGCACCTTTCTTGATATCTTGGAGTTCTTGTTATTGTTGAGGTTTGTAGAAATTACAGTGAGACACAAAAAAGAAATACCTATGATTTTTTTTCTCTATTTTTAGTATGGTTTACTGTCAGTGCATTTTTTTTACACATTCTTCTTTATGCTCTTTGAAATGCTTTCCTGTGTGCACAAAGATGACTTTTGCTTTCCTTTGGGTTTCTTTATTTGGTAAATACAGTTGCTTCTGCAGATATAAAAATCTTGCATCTCAGGGGTTTGTCAATCTTATATTCCAGGGATAAACTTTTTTTTTTTNACCCGCTGAGCCATCTCATCAGCCCAGATAAATTCTTTTACGTGTGCTTGTTATCCTTTTATAGATTATTGTATTGTTTAGGTAATTTTGTGGGTAGTGTCTCTCCATTATATGGGATATTCATTTTTGGATCTTTTTTCATAGTGCATCTGTCATATTTTGGTACTAGGATAATGTTAGCCTCATGAAATGAACTTAAAAGTATTCCTCAAAATATAATGTGTGAAGTTGATGTTTCCTCTTTTGGCTGCATAGTTAAGTAACTCAGCCACATGAACCTTCAGGTTTTTTTGTATGAATAAATTTTATGTATGTGTGACTGTGTGTATGAGAGAGCATGCCCATTTGGATGTACTGATGTATGTCCATGTGTGTGTGTGCATGATGGAAGCCAGAACACAGCCTTGTGTGTGGTGTTTCTCAGGAGGGATCCAACTTGTTTTTTAAGACAAGATCTTTCATTGCCCTGGAACTCAATAATTAGCTTAGGCAGCCTGGCCACTGGGATGTCCCAGTGCTGGGGTTACAAGTATGTGCTACTCCCACCTCTTTTTTTTTTTTTTTTTTTTTACAACATTTTGCTGTATAGCCCAGGTTTACCTTAAACTCATGGCACTTCTCCTACCTCTTTTCACGGAACTTTTTGGGGGTGGTGTAGAGTTTTAAGGCAATCTAAGCTACAGAGATTCAGGGTTGTTGTTTTTTTTTTTTTTGAGTATAGAATAGAGTTTATTCAGGGCATGGAGAGAGGAGTTGAGAGGGTAGTAGAGACAGAGAAAGGTAGAGAGAGAGTAGAGGAGTAGAGGTGGGCCATGAGCTTGTGGAGAGAGGGGGAACAGGAGGGTGAGGACAGAGCAAGAGCAAGAAGGCAAGAGAGAGTACCTTTTTTTTTTTAAATGTTCGCTCTAGGAATTGAATTTAGGTTTTCAATCTTAAACCACAACATCTTACTGGTTGAACTATCTTGTTATATCTTAAGTTGAACTTAGAATTTCAAATTTAGTTTTTAAACTATGTAGTATTCCAGGGCATGAGAGATCTCTCGGCGCCTAAGAGTATTAGATAATCTTTCTGAGGACCTGCCAAAACCCATATGGTGGCTCACAACCATCATTAACTGCTTTTTGTAACTGTAACCCTACTTCCAGGGCATCTTATTCCCTTTTCTGAAAGCTACATGCACCAGGTTCACACACATAAGTTGCAATACCTATATTCAGATAAAACACATATGCATAAAATAAAATAAATAAAGCTAAAACATGTTAATACAGTATTTTTGTTCATCCTTATAATTGCCCAATTTAGTAGACTCAAGTTGCTTCTAACAATACTTTTTTATGCTTTTAATGTTTGTAAAATGAGTAGTGGGTATTTCTATGAATTTAGCTCTAATACATAACTTTGCCAGCATTCCACACAGTTTAACTGTTTTTTCTCTTCTTCCATTCTTCACCCACTCTCTCAAGTCTTCCCTATATTTCTTTGTGTTTATTTTTGTTTTTATTTTGTTGAGACAGGGTACCATTATGTAATCAAGGCTTGTCTTAACTTCAGAATCCTTCCATCACAGCTTCCCAAGGGATAGAATTACATACAATCCTGGGCCAATATTTCTAGACTGTATTTTTATTTCCATTCAGTTTTAAATTTTTTCTTGTTTTGTTCTTTGTCCCATTGTTATTTAAAATAGTTTGCAAATATTTGGAGATTCTCTAAAGAAAGGTGGAGTAGTGATTTGTAAATTACTTTGATGTAAAAAGCATACTTTGATTATAAATACTTTTTAACTTGTGTACCTTTTTTGTAACCTCTAGTGTAGTCTCTTGGTGAATACTGTAAGTTTATTTAAAAATTGTATTGTGCTGTTGTACACATACTGTATTATATACAGTGTTGTATATGTATGTGAGGTCTAGTTAGCTCTATCTAATAGATGGCTTTGAAGTGTTTATATAACCTCTTTGGTTTTCTGTCTTTTCTCATCAATTATTAAGAGAGAGGCCTTGAATTCTGAGTGCAGTTCTCTGTCTGACCTCGAGTGGTTTCCTCATAGGCACTCCGTGATTAGAATTCTGTAAAATACTTCCTGCAAGTTTCTCGTAAGGTTTCTTCTTGGAGTTTTACCATCCCCTCTTGTGCACCTTTCTCCATCCCTTCAAGTCTAAAGGTGTGCTGGCATTTCCTGTTTCCTTTCTCCATACTGTAGGTTAGAAATTTGGCAGCCAGTGAGCTGAGGGAAGTAGCAGGCTTACCTTGTTTTCTGTCCCCAGATTCCTCTTCCTTTTGTAGCTTCAATTCAGAGTTTTGAAATTCATTGTTTCAAGTGTTTTACCAAGTGAACATTGAAATAGTTCTTTTGTTTTTCATTTCTGGAGTAAATCTTAATTTCATCCATTTGGCTAAATGTGTCAATTCTCCAATTATTTTAGCAGAAGTTGTAGGTTACAAGGCATATCTGATATAATAATCATACAGACCTAAGTAACTCCTACAACATACCAGCTAGTGATCTGCAAACATACAGGCAGGTAGGTATGTGTACCTGTGCTATCATAGAACAAATACTTTCCAATCTAATATGATAAGTAAAATGATCTGTCAACACTAAAAAAGTTAGTTTGTATAGGCTTATATGGCGTGATAATAACCAAACTAAGTTTCAAAATAAGATAGATTTTTCCATTTGGAAGTGGAACGTGTGTGTGTGTGTGTATTATGATATATAATATATATGATTTTTATATTGTATATATATATATATTATATTACCTAATTTCATTAGGTTTCATCTCTAGTGCCTCGAAAAAATACTAATACCTCTATTTCAGACTATACTGTGGAACTTCTTCACAGATTGCTAGTAAGAATGCACAACAGAATGAGAGTGTTGTTGCCACTTTGTACAGTGACTTGTGTAGCACAGCAGACCTACTATTAAAATGTTGGCTTGTAGTTCACAGAAACAAATCTGAATATTTTTGCTGATGAGATAAATGGTAGGTATATGGCACAGAGATAAAGAAGCTAAACTCTTTAATGTTTAATGTAATATATGATTCCAATTATATGAATGTCTGATGTAAGCATACTTACAAGTAGAAATCAGTAGCTATGTGTGGTGGTACCCACTTAAAATCCCAGCATTCTAGGTGGCTGAGGCAGGGTGATGAATGATCACAAGTTTGAGGACAGCATGGCCTATAGAGTGAGACATTTTCTCAATGAATGGAGAAAAAGGGAGAAGAGGGGAACACAGAGGGAAGAGAAAAGAAGGAAGAGGAAAACAAACAAACAAAAATCAGACTAGTGTTTATGAAAGTTGCCATCAGTGGGGTTCAAGAACTTCTTTCCCCTTAGTGTGATCAAGTTATATGTGTCTTGATTATCCTGCGGTTCCATAGCTATGCAGAGAAAAACAGTTAGCATAACAGATTCTTATTAGCTGGAAGTGGTGGGGCGTGGTGGTGCACGTCTTTAATACCAGCACTCGGGAGGCAGAGGCAGATGGACTTCTGAGTTCGAGGCCAGCCTGGTCTACAAAGTGAGTTCCAGGACAGCCAGGGCTACACAGAGAAACCCTGTCTCGAAAACAAAACAAAAAACAAACAAACAAACAAACAAACAGATTCTTATTCTTGGAAAGGGATGAATATATAGTAGAACCTTGACTGACATCTTGAAATTTAAATGGTATAGTGTTCTCTACTGTGACATGAATTTCATAATTAATTTGTCTCTCACTTTACCTAGACTCTTTGTAGAAACAGTGTAGTTAATCGAAAACAGTTTATTTTCTGGGAGTCAGTAATTATGGCATGTGCTAAGCAGAGGATGCCTAAGCAACCAGTTCCAACAGAAGCCATGGGAGCTGAGTTTCTAATGAGCTTCCCTAGAGAAACAGTTTACACATGTTATCACAACTCACTGCTGGAAGAATTAAGTAACTCCTGTGTGACTGCATTGGAAGGACTCTGGGAGCTTGTGCTTGGTTTCTCTGGGCTTTGCATCCTGTTCTTTAGCCTTTGTTGATCTTGACTTGTCTATTGCTGCTGTGAGAGATCCAGGTCCCAAGAGTGGTTGGTCAGGAATCCCTACTGAAACCTGAATCTGAAATTATTTGGAAGGATTTGCATATAGCCATATGCATTTGTTAAAACTTATAATATTATGATTTTTGTTTTGTTTTGTTTTGGTTTGGTTTTTTTGAGACAGAGTTTCTCTGTGTAGCCCTGGCTGTCCTGGAACTCACTCTGTAGACCAGGCTGGCCTCGAACTCAGAAATTCGCCTGCCTCTGCCTCCTAAGTGCTGGGATTAAAGGCGAGTGCTACCACTGCTCGGCTAATATTATGTTGTTGTTTTTTTTTTTTTAAACAACCAAAATGAAATTTCAACTTATACATTGTTTTAAATTTACCTACTAATATTTATAAGTTCTTAATGATGTCTAAAATGAACAACTTATTCATGATTAGAACACTGTCTTGTGGATAAGTTTGGCATAGAGCAATGGTGTTATGTAGTTATGACATTTTGAAAATAAACTTTTAATTTGTAATTTTTACTTTTGGTAAATTGTTACTGTTTTACTTTAAATAGTGATGTTAATTACTATTTTATATGTGACATGTTGTCATGATTGGTGGAATAAAGATGTAGATGGAATCTTTGAATTTCATATACCTAGAGCAAGAATTCTATAACAGCTGGCAATGTAGAAATTGGAGATATTAGCAGCAGGCCACTGCTGCGCTTTAGGCTAGATTTTAATCAAGCCACAATGAGAACGTTGCTGCAAAGAGAAAACTGAAATTAGAACAGCTTTTCATTCTATATAATCTACATAGATAGCCTAGCATAATTGCTTTGATTACAATTTATGAACACTGACAATCTCTTGGAGCTGTACATGTGCAGGTAGCTTGCCACAGCTCTTTTCCTTGCCATGAAGAGCATTTTAGCCTCAGTAGTGCTGTTGTCAGCAGCTGTTGAAAACCCTACTCATTGTGAAGGTACTGCACTACTTGCTTCATATAGCCAGTCTCTTCATCTAATGGCTTTGCATTCAGCTTTCTATGCATTCTTAGTCAGAAGAGGCAACTTACAATTTAGATACACCTGGTGTTTTCTTTTCCCATGCCTCGGAGTGTCGGAGTGTGTGTGTGCACGTGTTCTCTCTCTCTCTCTCTCTCTCTCTCTCTCTCTCTCTCTCTCTCTCTCTCTCTCTCTCTCTCTCTCTCTCTCTCTCTGTGTGTGTGTGTGTGTGTGTGTGTCTTTAGTGCTTGTGCCTTAACTGTTTATCCCAATTCTTTCAAATTCTGTCGGGAATATGACCATATTTAGAAGCCCATCAACCTTTGTTTTTTCCGTTTAGAAACACTACTCTGTAAGTTTTAATATGTTCTCACAGCATTTGGCATATACTGAGTATGTGGTTTCTTTTTCCCCCCTGAATACTTTAAGGTACTAGTGGAACACTTAGCTAGAATTTATTCCTGTATTCTCAGTCCCTGGCTCACTACCTGGCATATGCTAATGGGTCTTTCATATATGATACTGAATGAAGGAAAGAACAGAGGTAGGAACTTCTATGGATATTTCTTCTTGTGGTTTTATTTTTTTCCCCAAGTAATATGGGATGTGTCCTCAATTTGTTTGGGAATACAGAAATGAACTCTGTACTCGCATGTGAGATTCATGGTTTTCAAGATATTTCTATTGCCTTTACATGGCATTTTTTGAACAACCATGTTTTGGCAGCTCAGAGATGATGGAGATGATTCTCATTCACATGCCTGCTGTTGCTAAGTTTGGCCTGCACATTCGGTCTGCTGTTATATTTACATGCTTTTATAAGAGACACAACTCTTTCAAAATTTCCTGTAGAAACTAAAAATGTCTATCCTATAGCCATTTCTTTTCTAAAAATGTCCTTTTTTGGTAGATAATCACGATTTCTAGCAGTTTACCTAAACTTAGTTAGGTTACATCTCTTTAAATAATCTAGGTACAAATGTGAGCAATTGAGTAAGTTCATTCAAGCCTTATTTGTATTGGGTTTTGGTGGAAGAACTTGTTAAGCTAACTTATTTGATAGTTTACACGTTTATAAGGGCCTTTTCCTGCTCCAACCCTCTTTATGCTTTGAAAGTTTGGAGTGAAATAAGCATTTTTTCGAATGACATATATTATGTTTGTATGATGTCTTAGTTTGGGTTTTACTGCTGTGAACAGACAAGGCAGCTTTTTTTTTTTTTTTAAAGATTTATTTATTTATTATATGTAAGTACACTGTAGCTGTCTTCAGACTCTCCAGAAGAGGGCGTCAGATTATGGGTGGTTATGAACCACCATGTGGTTGCTGGGATTTGAACTCCGGACCTTCTGGAGAGCAGTCGGGTGCTCTTACCCACTGAGCCATCTCACCAGCCCGACAAGGCAACTTTTTAATGTGTTTTTATTAGATATTTTCTTTATTTACATTTCAAATGCTATCCCGAAAGTTCCCTATACCCTCCCCCCGTCCTTGCTCCCCTACCTACCCACTCCCACTTCTTGGCCCTGGCATTCCCCTGTGCTGGGTCATATAAAGTTTGCAAGACCAAGGGGCCTCTTTTCCCAATGATGGCTGATTAGGCCATCTTCTGCTACATATGCAGCTAGACACACGAGCTCAGGGGGTACTGGTTAATTAATATTGTTGAGGACAATATTTAATTAGGGCTGGCTTACAGATTCTGAGGTTCAGTCCATTATCATCAAGGCAAGAACATGGCAGCACCCAGGCAGGCATGGCACAGGAGGAGCTAAGAGTTCTACATCTTCATCTGAAGGCTGCTAGTGGAAGACTGGCTTCCAGGCAGCTAAGACGAGGGTCTTAAAGCCCATACCCAGTGACACACCGTTTCCATCAAAGTCACACCTTCTACTAGTGCCACTCCCTGGGCCAAGCATATACAAACCATAATGTATACATATGGATGCATGCTTCTATATGTAGATTCCAGAAGTAGACATAAGTTGGCTTTCTTAAGTTTTACCACCTTTATTATTGTTTTTCATGTGACAATTGGTTTTTTCTTGAACCTGATCCTCACTTTGGCCATACTGATTATTCCTTTGTGCTTTCCTCTTTGAAGTTCTCTTCACTGTTGGCATCTGATTTATACTAAATACTAAGGATTTTCAGCTATGTCTATATGGTTGAATTCAGAAGTACACAAACAGGCAAGCATTCACTCTTCTTGTTGCCAGCACCGCATCTCTAGACTTTTCCTGCATGTGGGGGTGTATGTTATTTATTCTGTGAATCTTTTCATCCCCCCACACAAGGTGATATTTTTATGGAATGAACTCCAGTACTCTGAAATTGAGGTAATATTCTTGGTTTCATGCCCTGTTCCTTCTTATCCTGACATGTTTGTGAATGGCCCTTTGCATTTATTGAATGAGTATTTTGATGTTTACTGTCATCTCTGCCATCAGGAGATAGAAAGCTGTTGGTACCAAATTCTTCGTAAAAGTTTACTTATAATTACAGGTCTTTACGTTGCATATTAATTTACTATACTATTGGCTTCTGTGAAAATGTAAATACTAAAATTAAGATTGGCTTTGATTTTTACTGAATCACCTTTTTGTATACTTTGTTTTAGATTTTTAAGTAGGTTTTAGGTTATTTTCTTATTTGTTTCTAAGCTGCAGCTACTCTTAGTGCTTTATATGAACAACCAGAAATTTTCATAACTGGAAACAAAGTGAAGAAATGTAAGTTTTAATAAAATTTGATGAATTTTATTACAAGTGTTTGGTAATAAAAGTCAGCACAAATTCAAGGTCTTAAAACACAACAGGAGAGACAACATGAAGGAAGACAGTTGGGATGTGATTGCTCTGTCATGTCATTGTAGAAAATTGAATATGGACTGAAAAATTACTGATTTTCATTTTTTTAAAGATTCTTTTCTTTTCTTTGGCTTTTCTATAGTGAAATCACTTGTTAAGTGTCTAATTTAAGATACACACTGCAATCCTGAAATGTAAAGTCCAGTTTTCTGTCAGATTCTTTCATATTTGAAATAATTTTTTTGTGAGATTGTTTACCTACTAGCCCTGGATTTTTTGGTTAAAATGCTGCAAAGGTTTCAGTAAGTTTTTTGCTTGTAGGTCGGTATCCTAGTAGGAGTCTGTTTAGTATCCATTCCACAGAGGGAATCAGGGGTGTGAAGGATTTATGTGCTTCATATGCCTGTTGTAGGGAGTATTGCTCTTCTAGAACAAGGTCAAGATGGGCCTCTGATCAGTATCAGAAGAAGAAGGGTATCTATTTTCAAACTTTTTTAGAATTCAATTGTTTTTGAGAGCACAATATCTGTGGCTTATCGATCGTCAGGGTCTTGTAGTTAGTCAAAGGCTATCTCCTTTGACTCACCCCTTAGCATGGTGTCATCCTCCTTGTTGTGATAGATTGTTACAATCTCAGGCAGTGTAATTACACACTAGCCAAGTGGGTCATTTATTTCTTTACCTTCACCATTTACCAAAAATCTCCTTTATCTTTGGGAGCCAGATCTTTCTTTTGCAGTAAAAGCAAAATAATGCCACATAAAACATTAGATGCAAGAGCAAAGCACATTAAAATTATGAAGAGAATAACTTTTAAATAAGCAAACTCTTACATGTATATATAGTACTCAGAGTAGCTGACATGCACATGCTCTTATTTTCACTAATGTCAATGTATGAATTTTTAATGTTTTAAGGAAATAAAATACATAGACAGTTTGCCTTGCTTTGTTACTTCCAATATTTAATTTCTTTAAATATGATAAAAATATCTTTAGCTTTTAGAGAAAATTAGCGTGGATTCATGGATGACCTCGTTAACTTTACCTATAAACAACATATGAAATAGATTCACACAATAGTAAGGATAGTATATCTCATCTTTAACCCTTGTTCATAGAGAGCCTAACTTTTCTCTTTATTCTCTGAGGTATTTTTCTCGTAATAGCTAAGAACATTGGTGGTAAGCATAATGTTAAGGCTTCCATGTGTAGTTAATGACATATACTAATAGAAAAAGTATGATACATAGAAGCCATTACTAAATGGTTTTATTTTATATGATGTAAAACATTTAAAATTTTAATCATAGTTTCAATTTTACATGTATATGGTAAATAGTATTATAACTTGATGTATATGTACAGATCTAATCATCAAACCAGAGTAATTAGCATTTATATCTCCTAAAACTCGAGAAAATTATTTTGATTAACAGTAATAGTTTTATGTGTATAATATTTGTTACATGTAGTGTGATACTTCAGTACATATGTACAGTGAATACTGATCAAACTGAGGTAATAAACATTTCTATTTTTTTGCTTTAGGAACTGGTATTTTCTGTTATTCATCAATTGTGAATTATACTCCCACATTGTGATGTAGAATAGTAGTTACTATTTTTTTCAGTTGATTTGATGTTTTTTTATTATTTTCTTTTTTATTTATACTCCAGATTTTATTCCCTTCCCAGTCGACCCTCCAACTGTTTCACATCCCATACCTCCTCCCTGCCTCCCCCATCTCCATGAGGATGTCCCTACCGCACTCCCACCCCAACCCCACCTGACCTGTAAACTCCCTGAGGCCTCCAGTCTCTTGATAGTTAGGTGCATCATCTCTGAATGAACACAGACCCAGCAGTCTTCTACTGTAAGTGTGTTGCGGGTCTCATAGCAGCTGCCTGTTTGGTGGTCCAGTGTTTGAGAGATCTCAGGGGTCCAGATTAAATGAGACTGCTGGTCCTCCTACAGGATCACTCTTCTCAGCTTCTTTCAGCCTTCCCTAATTCAACAATAGGAGTCAGTTGCTTCTGTCCATTGGTTGGGTGCAAATGTCTGCATCTGACTCTTTCAGCTGCTTGTTGGGTCTTCTGGAATGTGGTCATGCTAGGTCCCTTTTCATAAGTGCTCCATAGCCTTAGTAATAGTGTCAGGCCTTGGGACCTCCCCTTGGTCCTGTTGCTGAACTTTCTTTTTATCGGGCTCCTCTCCATTTCCATCCCTGTAATTCTTTCAGACAAGAACAGTTATGGGTCAGAGGTATGACTGTGTGATGACCCCCCTCTCCCTGATTTGATACCCTGTCTTCCTGCTGGAGGTGGGCTCTATAAACTCCCTCTCCCTACTCTTGGACATTTCATCTAAGGTCCCACCCTTTGAGTCCCTCAGGTTTGTGGTACATTCTGGAGGGTCCCCCCAACTTCCTGTGTTCCGAGGTTGCCTGTTTCCATTCCTTCTGCTTGCCCTCAAGGTTTCAGTCTTTTTCCCTCGCTCAATACCAGATCAAGTTCCCCTCTCCCCTCCAGTGCCCCCTCCCACCTTGTCCACTTTCCCTCCCAGGTCCCTCTCTCCCTCCCCACTTGTGATTGCTTTCTTCTCCCTCTCAAATGGGACTGAGGTGTCTGCACTTGAGCACTTCAGCTTATTGACCTTTTTGAGTCAGGTCTTGGGACCACCCCTGGAGCTGGTTCTCACTTGGGGCCTGTTGCTGGATCTTCTTTTCCTCGGGCTCTTCTCCATTTCCATCCCTGCAGTTCTTTTAGACAGGAACAATTATGGGTCAGAGTTTTGACTGTGGAATAGTAACATCATCCCTCACTTGATGCCATGTCTTTCTGCTAGAAGTGGGAGCTACAAGTTCCCTTTCTCCACTGTAGGGTATTTCATTTAGGGCCCCTCCCTTTGAGTATTGAGAATCTTTCACATCCCAGGTCTCTGGTACATTCTAGAGGGTGCCCCCAACCTCCTACCTCCTGAGGTTGCCTGTTTCCATTCTTTCTGCTGGCCCTCAGGGCTTCAGTTCTTTTTTCCCACCCAATACCAGATCTGCCCCCCTCCCCGTCCCCTTTCCCTCCTCATCCCTCCCTCCCTACCCCATTGTGGTGGTTTTGTTCATTTTTGTTAATTATGAAGAAAAATACATTACATTTTCTTTAAAAACTACAATTTTAATTTAAAATCTATATCATTTTAACAAAAAACAATATTTTCTCTTACATTTGGAATCTGTATTCTAGACTGATGCTTATTTTTTTCTTGATTTTCTTATTTCTTAATGCTGTTCTATGTGAGCATATGTCCTCTTTGTAGAGAGTTTTCCATTGATGAGTATATAGTTTTTCCCTGTCTCTTTTGATAGGTTTTAGTTTGAAGTCTACTTTCTCAAATATGAAAACCTTACCATCAAAGAAAAGTAATCCAAATATTTGTAATTAGCTATCCTAATTGTTCCTGTTTTGAGTGGAATAGGCATTTTCTTGGCAGTAGTGTTAAAAGACCAAGGCATAAATTGACAGTAAACTCTCAGGTTGATGTATGAGTTTCTGAGTCACTTCTGTTGAATGCTTGTGAAGAAGAAAAGCATACTTGGCTAGAGGTATGCATACAAAGCGAACAGGTAGTACAGAGTGTATGAGCAGCTATGTAGCAAGGAAGGTCTGCCAAAATTACAGAAGCATTTGTTTTTTTACATACATGCTTCAATTCTAATAGTCTGTTTTAGAAATTTAGTTGCAAAAATAATGGGAAAGATAGTTGCCTTGGACCATTCACAACAGCTTTCTTTGTAACTGTAGAAATGTGTTAAGGATCAACAGTGACAGGAGAAAGGGTGTATCTCCATAGACTGTATTGAAAATAATCACTAGCCTGCTTCCCTTTATGTAGTTCCTGGACTAGGCAAGGTTAGCTTTGATTAACCAGTTAGACCTGAAATCCTAGTGGTATGTATGCATCCTAGCATTCTGTCACTCAGTGGTAGAGGGCTGGGATATAGGTCTGCGGTAGAGTGCTTGCATAGTTGTTTCCAGCATGTCTTGAGACCCTGGGTTCATCAGAAACTAACCCTGTTTCCCCCTCCACCCAAAATGAAGAATATCCTGGGATCAGATAAGAGGGTTTTGAGAATCTAAATTAAAGAGGCTTCTGCTGACCCAAAATGGGATAGGGAAGAATATAAGTGTAAATATAGTAGACTGAAAAAATATAAATTATTATTTTTTAAAATTTATTTATTTATTTATAATTATTTTCTTTATTTACATTTCAAATGCTATCCTGAAAGTTCCCTATACCCACCCACCCCCGCTCCCCTACCCACCAACTCCCACTACTTGGCCCTGGCCTTCCCCTGTGCTGGGTCATATAAAGTTTACAAGACCAAGGGGCTTCTCTTCCCAGTGATGGCCAATTAGGCCATCTTCTGCTACATATGCAGCTAGAGACTCAAGCTCAGG
>NC_034593.1:77037919-77042054 GCF_900095145.1 Mus pahari
GTGCCAGCACCATTTGTTGAAAATGCTGTCTTTTTTCCACTGGATGGTTTTAGCTCCCTTGTCAAAAATCAAGTGACCATAGGTGTGTGGATTCATTTTTGGATCTTCAATTCTATTCTGAAACAATATAAATTATGTTTAAATCGTAATGTTAATCATAAAAATCTGATGTAAAGTTCTGTGTAATTCAGAATTGTAGCTATTAGGTATAGCAAAAGAATAGAATTACAACAGTAAGAATGAGAGCTGATCATGATTCTCAGAGCTAGTTGAGGTAGCAGGTAAGAAACTGAGGATCAGTCTAGCAATACCTAAATCATTGACCAATATGCATAGTAAGTGAAACATGGAGACTTGTTTACACTCAGTTTGATCAAGTGTCAATATCTGTTCAGTCTTATGTTGTAGCTGGACATGACTACTGAATGTTTGAGATGTGTTTGCTATAAACTGAGATAGGTCAACAGTATAAAATGCCCTTTGTGGGATGAAATATAAATAGTGATAAATGGAGGAGCAATGACATCAAAATATTTTACTATTTTTATGTTCATTAATTGTTGAACCTTTAATATTTGGGGTATGTTGGTAATGGACACTGCAATAGTACAGTTTGTAGAATCTTGAAAGTGGAAAATTTTCTTGACAGATTTTTTTTTTTTGACAGAAAATCAAAGTAGAAATAAAAGAATTCTGTAGAGTAGAAGAAAATGGAGAAATTTCTCAGTAGGCACATTATATTGCTCTCATTTGGATCCCAGTAGAGTACGTGTATGTGCGTTCCTGAGTAGAGGAGTTGGAGAGAGGGGACAGAGACAAAGGAAGAGGGAGAGTGTATGAAATAGGACTGTATTAGGTAGGGCAGCTCAGTGCTGCTTAGCTTCTTTGATGCACTAAGGGATTTCTCCCTGGCTAACCTAAGTATAAAACTTTGTGGACAAGTGAGAAAGACCTCAGTTGAAAAAATAGAATCAGTCATGGATATTATGTCATTTCATACTGCTTGGCTTTTACCTTACACCATAGTATTTTCTCCTCATGCAATCTGCCAGTAGGAAAATCAATTATTTACTTATTTCTCAAATATTTATTGGTTAAAAGGTTTTTTCCATTGGTACTGTTGTAGAAGCATGACTAAAATAAACCCGATTTAAGTTCCCAGAGAGCTTCTTGCTATACGACAGAGAATTACATACATGGTTGTTCAGGCTCTTTAGTTCCTGGGGTATTCCAATCCTCCATTCCTGGGAAATTATAGCAGGAGCTTTTGGTACTTTATGCCACATATGTTTTCTATTAAGTAAAATATTTAGTCAGTATATCACCCTAGGATTTGATATTTTTATTTATTGAGCCCATAGTAAAGTACACACTAAACATGTGCTTTACAGTACAGTAATTAGCATATAATTTTCAACGTTTCAATGAACTTTTACCATAAAATTTAAGAGGATTTTAATTGCAAGTAATAAGGATTGCTTGTTAATAGGCTGTAGATAATTAGAGAGCTATTTGCATTCTCTCTCCACAAATTTTCTTAGTGTTGGGAGCATCACTTAATTCATAACTTTGTCCCAAGAGGATTAGTTAATCCCATTCAGTCACAGTAATAATAGACATGATGTTTTCTCTTTAGCTCTCTCCCAGAGTTCCAATGATTCTTACAGAAAGATTACACCATTGATTAGTATTATTTATTATAAGTAGAGGTATAGTATTTTTCTTGGTCTTTTGCTATAATTTCATACAGCATTGTGGTAAGTAGTATGCACAATTGTGGCAGGTAAATTCAGTCTGAAATATAAATTCTGTTTTGTGTTGAATTTCACTAATTTTGATTCAAAAACTTTTTTGTCATCTGCTTAGAATATTTCTGGGAAAGTCATACCTTGAGTGTGTCTATATAGTTTATACACTTTATTAAATCTCTGTTGACTAGAGCTTTTTGTTTTGAAATGTGTATTTTCAAATAATTTATAGTTTACGGTTCCTCACTGTATTTTTATATTTTTACTTAGTATCTATGAATAATATATAATGTACTATCAAATGTAAAATTAAAGAAGATTAGTAGAAGTTGCTTCTTAAAACAGGAAGGGTGACTGCTTAAATTGAGTCATCAGTAAAACCTTTGTGGGGGTTCATAGTTTTAAAGATGAGGACTGACTGAGCACATGGCCATACCTTGTGGTGACTAGTGACAGAGGAGAGCCAGGAGGCAAAAGAGCATGAAGAGTGAACACTCAGCCAGTCTGCTGAGTGTGTTGGTAAGCAAAGAAGGCCATTGGAAATAAGATTACAACAGTATGCTGGACCCTGATTCTCAAGCATCTTAAATGTGAGGCCTAAGATATTTGCCCTTGTTTTGTGAACATTTTTAAAGGTGTACTGACATGTCTCTAATTACATAGGTTTTTTTTAATGAGAAAATAATACATAGAAATAACAAAACAAACCACATAGTACCACATAATAAATCACAATTCTGAGTTGCATGTCAATTTATGTGTGAGTATAGTTGTAGTGCTTTTGAATTGTTTGTTGGTGTCTTGATTCACAAATGAGATTTTATGTTTTATAGTTAGCATATTTAACTAATCAAAATGTCTGAATCACTTTTATGTCTTTACTTAAAACAGTACAATAAATATAATTTCTTTTAGTGTAATTGTCTGTGAATTAAATTTGATTCAATAATTTTAAACATGACAATGTCAAGAAAGATTTTCTAAATAAAGTTTACACAGAAAATTCCATTTATTTTATAATTAAATAAACACTTATATAAACCTTTATTCATGAAAGTCAGTAATAGCCTAATGCTTCATTTAACTCTACTTGCAAAGGGATTTGCTTGATCTAATAAATTATGCAGTCTTACATTTTTTGACCTCATAACCCATTAGAATTTACTTAAATTGACTCTAGTATTTGTCACATTAGAGTGTAATGACTGTAACCAACTCCTGTAATTTTATTTGAAATCTCAAGTATTGAAAAGACAGAACTCTTAAATTTTTTCTTGCCGAGGAAAAGAAAAGCTATAGGAGAATGGGGATTTACTTATGAGTTTATTCTTCCTTCAAGGTGGCAGATGTGCTTAGATTTCATTAGGAAAATGCATGTCCAGAGTAGCTAATTATTTCTGCAAACCTTATCTATTCTTTTCATGGTACATTCCCATGATCTAAATGGATAGTGGACATGGGTAGTTCTGAACACTGTATAATTTTTTTGTATACACACATATATTAAAGTTTATTATATACTGTAAGATTATATAATAGTAATACTATTATTGATTGAAAGATATTCATTTTTTAATTTAATTTTTTTTGTAATTCATTTTTTACACTCCATATTCCATTCCATTCCCTGCCCCGCTTACCGTCCCACACCTCCTCCTCACTCCACCCCATCTCTACATGGATACCCCCAACCCCCACCCTATCTGACCTCTAAACTCCCTGGGGCCTCCAGTCTCTTGAGGGTTAGGAGCATCATCTCTGAATGAACACAGAACCGGAAGTCCTCTACTGTATGTATGTTGGGGGCCTCATAACAGCTGGTGTATGCTGCCTGTTTGGAGGTCCAGTGTACAGATTGAGGAATAATCTAAGCAATATTGTAAAAGTTCTGTCTTAAAGTACTTTATACAATATATTAATTTTTAAAGGAGAGAACTATATGATCCTCTTGATACTGAAAAATAGAATTGACAAAAGTCTCTTCACAAAAATTGTCAAGAAATTAGAAATAGAAAGGTTCTTTCTGAAACCAAGAAAATATAACTATGAAAAACTTGAAGCCTAAGAAGATCAAAGTTGTCCTTAACCACTACTTTTGGTCAGTTTCCATACTGCAGGTATTTTGTATTACAGTGTAAACCAAGATAAGAAAGTTGGAGAGTTGGTTTTGAAGAGTACTGGGTGCTGTTTCAGAGGACTGGGTTTCAATTCCCAGTACCCATGTGGTGGCTCACAACTGTCTGTAGCTCTAGTCTGGCGATCTGACACCTCTTCTTGCCTCCAAGTGCAGTAAGCATGTGAGCAGTACAGATACATACATACACGCGCGTGCACACACACACACACACACAGAGAGAGAGAGAGAGAGAGAGAGAGAGAGAGAGAGA
>NC_034593.1:77042100-77105424 GCF_900095145.1 Mus pahari
GAGAGAGAGAGAGAGAGAGAGAGAGAGAGAAACAGAGACAGAGACAGAGACAGAGACAGAGAAACAAAAACAAAAACAAAAACCTCCATGCTTTTGAATACATTTTAAAAAGTTAAATAGAAAAAGTAAGATGAAGAAATTGAAGGGGAAAGGAATTAGAGGGGAAGAACATAAATACCAAGTTTATTTGCAGATTATATTTTTTTGCATTTATTTAATTAATTTATGTTCCATGTGGGAGCATCATTTCTGTTTTGAGACAAGATGATCTCAAAATTGTAATGCTCTTATATCAAGCTCTGAAGTATAAGAATACTTAAAAAATGTGAGTCATAATGCCAGGTTTTAAAATAGTTTTTTTTTTTTTATGGTAATAGGCACTGAACCAAGGATTTTATACATACTGGGGAATAGGCTACCTCTGTCTGAGCTGTATCTCAAGGTTCCAACAATATAATCTTGAGCTAGATAATCCTAAGAAAATTTTCAATATGAGTTACCAGACACAAAATGACGTTTTGTGGGATCAGCGAATGAAAGGTTATTATGCAAAACTGAAGCTGTATTTCTATATATTAGCAATAATCATTATTAAATAAAATTATTAAAGCAACATTCCCTGTAAATAAGTTCCAAAATAAAATATGTTTAGATTTAAAAATTAATAAGCATACTGATGGTATAAAACTAGAAAACATTCCTAGTATAAATATGTGGAAACCTAGGTTATTAGAGTTTTGTTAATGATAACCTATTGTTTTTAAAAATCAATCCAAAGTTCAAAATCATAAAACAGCACACATTCATTTTTAGTTTGGTGGATAAAGAATGCAGGTGTGTTTGAGTTATCTAGTCAGCTATTCCTCATAATGCAGTTACAGCATCACCATAGAGATGGATTTCATGGTGAGGGTTCACCTGGAGACAGTTCAATGACGTGATTAATTATGTAGTTCATACTGGTATTCAGCCCTTGAGGGCTCTCTGTGACTGAGGACTTCAGTTCGCTTAGTTCACAATCTCACCAGCATAGCAGCATCTGGCTTTAACATGGCTAGAAGAGACAGAGTCATCAATTAGCAAAGTGAAGCCAAAACCTTTATAACCTAATGTGGTTGTGCTAACTCCTCAATATTGCCGACAAGGGCTATTACTATGAATAGGTAGAAATGCAGAGTAGCCTTCTATACTGAGGCTTTCTTCTGTAATAGTCAAGTCAGTGATGAAAAGACCAACAAGATTGAAATCACATATTGTCTACTTTTAAATCTCAGTGACAACATGAAATATTAACACTTTTTAATAGAGTATAACTAGTAAAATTAAAATAAAAGACAAAACAGTGTTTGAATAAAACTTATAAGTTATATGTCCAATGAAGGAATTGAATTTAGAATGTATGAAGAATACTTATAAGATAACTAGGCAAATATAATCAATAGAAATGACAAAAAGGTATAATGAAAGAATTCTATCCAACAAGTATTTATAGTTAATAGCCAAAGGAAGCATGTTCATCATAAGTAATTACTAGAAAAGTGGAAATTAAAACTGAATAAGATGCTGCAGCACTCCTGCCTTCAGTATGTACAAGTAAAGACACTGACATTGTCCAGGGACAACATGTAGGAGAAATGGATCTTTGCACATTGCTAGCATGAATACAAATAGGTGCATACACTTCAAAATTATTCTAATTTTTAAAAAGGCAAACATAAGTATAGGGGTATATGCCTGTATGTCCAGCATTTAAGAAGCTGTCGAATTATTAGAATTATTAGTTGGAGGCTAGTCTTGCCTACAGTGGGTGAGAGCGAGTGTGGGGAGGAAAGGGAGAGAGAGAGAGAGAGAGAGAGAGAGAGAGAAACAACCTTTAAGCATTCCTGCATGTTCCATGTAGTCTATAATCATAATCCCAAGAATTATGGAAGCACACACCCACAGTGTCTTATGTGAGTTATTGTACATCAGTATTATTTGTAATGATCACAAGCTGGTAACAATACAAATGTTTATCAGTTAGATAACTGATAAACCCAATGTATGTTTCCACAGAATGAGAAACTACTAAGCAATACAAAGAAAGAACTGTCCAATAAGTAGCAACTTGGATGAACCACAAGTCATGTTAAGTGAAAACAATCCAGACAGTCTTTTATTTGGTCTCATGTACGAGGGATCAGTAGCACTTTAGGAAAACAAACAGACAGACAGACAGACAGACAGATCCCCACAGGAGTGTGCATGTGAGATTTGAGTTAAGAGTAGAAATTATTATCAAATGTAAGAGTACTTTTTGAGTTATGGAAGGACTCTCAAATTTACTTATGATGTAGATCGCATAAATATATAAATTTATACCAAATCACCAAATTATAGGTTAATCATTCTACAAACATTATGGTTTCCACTTTCTTTTCTTTTTTTCCTGCTTTACTATTCTTTTATATTTAGTCCAACATGCATTAGATGGGCTGAGAAATATAGGTATTCACAGCAAAAGATATAAGCAGGACATCATCACCTAAATAATAAGGGTACTATGCAGCAATATGCCTCAGCCTGTGGTATTGGAACCCAAGGTGGTTTAACCAAAAGCACAGAGGTTTAACAGATACAGGAAACAGCATATCAGTTTGAGCAGAGTGAGGACATTTTTATCAGATGCTTGATGCTCAAGCAAGAATGGACTGGGGGAGGTGTCTACACAATGGCAAGACCTATCCATGTCTACTGTTGCAGGCTTTGCCTAAGAGAGAACCTTGCTACAAAGGAAATAGCAGGCAAGTGACATTGTGTCAGAAGTTTAAGGTGAAAGAGGTCAAAAGCATGAATAAGTCTCTGGGAGATCTGGGGAGTCCTGGTTGGTTGATACTGTTGTTCTTCCTATGGGGTTACAAACCCCTTCAGCTCCTTCAGTCCTTTCCCTAACTCCTCCATTAGAGTCCCCATGCTCAGTCAGATGGATGTGAGCATCCACATCTGTATTGGTCAGACTCTGGCAGAGCCTCTCAGGTGACACCTAGCTCCTGTCAGCAAGTACTTCTTGGCATCAGCAATAGTGTCTGAGTTTGGTGTCTGCAGATGGGATGGATCCCTAGGTGGGGCAGTCTCTGGATGGCCTTTTCTTCAGTCTCTGCTCCACTCTTTTTCCCTGCATTTCCTTTAGACAGGAGCAATTCTGAGTTAACATTTTTGAGATGAGTGGGTGGCCCCATCCCTCCTCCAGAGACTGTGCCTAACCTCTGTATATGGTCTCTGCAGGTTCTATCTCTCCTTTGTTGAGTATTTCGACCTTTCGGGTCCTGGGAACCTTTTAGGTCCTGGGAACTTTTTAGGTCTTGACATCTGGGACTTTTTAGTGGCTACTCCCAGTTCCCCATCCCATCCCTCTCTATTACACATCTCCATTCAAATTCCTAACCCTCTGTACTCTCCTGACTCCTCCCACATCTGATCCTGCCTCCTTTCCCCCCCCCCTCCTCTCACCCTCCCAGCTCCCTCTCTCCCTCTACTCCCATGATTATTTTCTTCCTCCTTCTGAGTAGGACTGAAGCATCCACACTTTGGTCTTCCTTCTTGGGTTTCATCTGGTCTGTGAGTTGCATCGTGGGTATTCCAGGCTTTTTTTTTTTTTGGCTAGTATCCACTTCTCAGTGAATACATACCATGTGTGTTCTTTTGTGACTGGTTTACCTCACTCGGGGTGATATTTTCTAGTTCCATCCATTTGCCTAAGAATTTCACGAAGTTGTTGTTTTTAAGAGCTGAGTAGTAGTCCATTGTAGTTCATTACATAGTTGAAAAAGTTTACTCCAGCATCCAGATAGTTATCTTATGTATCTCCTGGTTTCTTATATCCCACTTTGGAGACTGCTGCTGTTACAAGGGATTGGATAGTACTAAAGTATGAGGAATAAGCTTTTGATGTCCACAGATTGTGTGTGTGTGTGTGTGTGTGTGTGTGTGTGTGTGTGTAAACTCTTTTTATTATAAATTTGAGGAAAAAATATTGTCAATAATGAAACCATGAAAAAGTATCATGTAGCAGTAGCCTATGTACAAGGCATGGTTGAGCTGTTGAGCTGTGGTAGTGGGCACAGGCAGAAGTTGTTTAGAAAGAAACAACTTCTGGGCTCTGGGACTTGGTTTGTGTGCAGGTTAAGAAGAGCGAGGGATCAGAGGTAATACCTGTGTTTCTTGCATGACTGCCTGCTCACATGAATGGGTGTTTGTCATAGTGGGAATTCGATGGAAAGTAAGTGGTTTTGAGATTTGTATTTTTTTATATACCTTTAAAACAATTATCTTGTAGTCATAAGTCATTTTAATTCAAGTATACAATCTTCAGTGCTTTAGCATAAAGAACCTAAAGAAGATGTGTTGAGATACTGCTCTTCACTCTTATTACACTGGCTTGTTTGTTTGTTTTGTATTTTAACTCTTAGAAATTAGTGGAATGGCCTAATAATGTATAACATTGTCTTTTTTCCATTAAAATTTTAATACTCAATATCATTGAAGTCTACAAAACAATCTTATCTATAGTTCAAAAAGAAATTTTAAAAATTAAGTGGTTGTTTATGAGCAAAAGGCGCTATTGCTTGATGGTGTGCTCAGTAGGTGTAACAGGTTAGAGTGAGTCAGTGAGCACAGGTAATTCATGATTTCACTCAAAACTTTAGCACTTAGCTATGAACATTACAAATGACTATTTTCCCTTTTTAAACTAACTTGCTTTAAAATGATGTATGAAATACTTTGTGTTCTGCATGTCCTGTTATAATGAGAAAGGTCATATAGTATCATTTACATAATCTCTAGCCAGAAATGAACTCTGTAATATCTTTGGTTTAACATATACATTATCATAGGTTTAAAACTCTCATTATTCATGAAAGTTAATTTTACAGTGGGTGTGAGAGATCTATCTTATGGCTGGATTTTTGATCATTTTATAAAATAATATGGAGCAAAGCCTGCTTAAATAACGGGAAAACCAGTAAAGAGTGATGCATTTCCCTGACTCTCTGTATACCCGATTGGATCTTGATTGATGGCAATCATTCGTCTTTGTCAGAGAGAGAGAGAGAGAGAGAGAGAGAGAGAGAGAGAGAGAGAGAGAGAGAGAGAGAGAAGAGGATTCAAACACTGAAATAGGAGTGCTATCAAACTNAATATGGAGCAAAGCCTGCTTAAATAACGGGAAAACCAGTAAAGAGTGATGCATTTCCCTGACTCTCTGTATACCCGATTGGATCTTGATTGATGCACACACACACACACACACACAGAGAGAGAGAGAGAGAGAGAGAGAGAGAGAGAGAGAGAGAGAGAGAGAGAGAGAGAGATTGATTCAAACACTGAAATAGGAGTGCTATCAAACTTTCTACAATGGCAGTAAGATTCTATTAATGTGGCTTATAGTATTAACTGTCTCTGTTGGGAAATGATAAAGAATGTTAATTTTTTTCCTTGAGCATATTTAAGTGCAAAATGCATTATTTTGTCTATTGATGGGATTAAAAGAATACTTTTGATTTATGATAGACTGGAATTGATGAAAGCAAACAAAAGGAGTTTAAAGTGATGAAAATGGACATAGATATTAATCCATTTAGTTTTTCACAATGAAATAATAAAAATTTAGTATAATGTCATAAAATCTTTACTATGGTACTCTAGCTTGCATTGGACCTTGAAAGGTTGACTGGAAAGAAGGTTGCAGCAGAAGAGAAAAAATTTAAAGTACCTATTGTTTGCAATTCCCTTTTCATTCCATAATTGGAAGACAGATAGATTTCCAGACGAACTTATGTATGTTACTTAAAAATCTGTTATATTATCTCTTTAATGATATATGAATATAAAGAGAACATGAGAACTAGAAAATATTAGATACATTTAGTAAATAGCATTTTGATTCCAGAATGCTTATTTTCCTGTCAAAATTTTTTGCCACGAGCAATATATCTCATGAATTATATAAATATTTTCTGAGTGAGTGTATAATATAAGTTTTATTTTTGAAAATTTTCATGGTTCAATTATAGTATTATAAATTGTGAATTTGTCCTCAACTTTGTATTTGAAAGTATGCAAATATGTAAATAATGTTGTCTAGACAATACTTTTATTACTAACTATTCTGTATCTATTTTTTGTACTTTTCTAGAGTTCTTTTCTTCTACTTTTTGGTTTTGTTATACTCTGATTTGTTTTTTTTTTTTTTAAATCTTATTTTATTACTATCTCTTTGAAGCCTGTGTTTTTTTTTTTTTTCAATGAGAGTCAGAGAGGGGGTGTATCCTGATGGGTAGGGGAGGCAGGGAGGAACTGGGAGGAGTAGAGGAGGGGAAAGGAGCGGTGGTGTGCGCCTTTTATCCTAGGCATTCAGATCTCAGTGAGTTCAAGACCAGCCTGGTTTACATTGGCAATTCCTGGATAGCCAAAGGTACAGAGAGAAACCCTGTCTTGGGAGGAACAAAAGAACAAAAAGAAAAGGAAAAAACTAGTTTTTTATTTTCTTTATGCTTTTGGTATGTATCACAAGGAAGGGTGGGTCTTAATGGTGCATGATGCTGGAAATGTGGTGCTTCAGTTTGAAGATAACTTCAGATTCTTCAGTGAAGGAGAGGACTTCCTTGTAACTAAGTTTGTCACTGATCAGCACATAGCCAAACCTTCTTGAGATATTTTGTAAAGAACATGCTACTTAAAATAGTTTATGCAATTCTACATCATAGATGTGTAAATGTGGGTTATATTAACTGCATAATAGTGATAGATATGGTATGTGATTTAACTCTTATTTGAAAATTCATTAGATGTTTTAGTTAATGCAACAATTTTGAACGTATAATAGAACAAGTTTAATACCAAATGCTCATTGGCCACAAAGACTGCTTCAGCTCGCTCCACAAATAATTGTTAAACTGCACAATTGTGTTAAATGCCTAAAGTTTCCTAGTCACTCAGTAGCAAAAGGAAAGAAAAGAATATATAACATTTCTTCTATAAGCTCTTGAGATTAATACAGCTCTGCACCCCTTCTTGTGTCTATGTTAAAATCATATGGAAACTTTGGAAAAAGTGTATTGATACTAGGGGTTTCACTCAAAAAATACTGAATAATTATCAGTATTTTTAAACAGCTACTCATGTATATCTGTTTGTAAAGATGGGAAACAATGGAATTAAATCACTAGTTTTGTGGAGTTGAACATACTTTGTGCCAGTGGGGTTCATTTTCTTTTTATGCTGAGCTATGTAAGGCCATAATTCAAGTACAATCCCTCTCATTCCCTAATATGTAAGATCAAAGTGCAAGCATATTCCTGTGCCCTACTTCATAAAACCACATTGCAGACATATTTCCTCCCATGCCCTACTATGTAAGGTCACAATATAAGGGGATTCTTTCCCATGCCCTACAACATAAGATCACAATGCAAGCATATTTTATTCTGTGCCCTATTATATAAGGCTGTAATGCAACATATTCCCTCCCATTTCCCTGCCCCATGCCCTACCACACAAGGCCACAGTGTAAGCTTATTCTTTTCCATATTACACAAGCTGTAATGTAAGCATATTCCCTCCAGTGTTCTATTGTTGACCTATCCAGTTTCCTTCTCCTCACTAGCCCCCTTTGTTCTCCTAGACAAATTTTCTCTTTTTTCATGTCATATATGATTTTATGTATCTATAAAGTCTAGGACCCTGTTGTGTAAGATTTGACTAAGACTCACATAACTCACTTAATGTGATTATTTGCATTTGCTTTCATTTTCTTGCATGTGACATAACTTATTTCTTCTTTGTGGACTAAAGAAATTCCATTGTGTCTGTAAATACTTACTTATCCAATCCTGGGTTGCTGTACACTTAGGCTAGTTCTTAGGAGCACATGTGAACTTAACCTATTATGAAAAGTTCTACAGTAAGTGTTGCTGTTCAGGTATACATGTTGACTTGTGCGCGATCTTTTGGGTAAATATCCCAAAGTGGTCTAACTAGGCCGTATTGTAGGTCTCATCATTTTAGGAACCTCCAAGCTTGTTTCCATAGAGTCTGGACTGATTTATATTCATCCCAATAAACAGCGTAATTCTGTTTTTCTACATCTTTACCAGCATTTCTCCTTACTGAGTTCAGCCAATCTAACTGGATGAGATGGAATCTCAGTGTGTTTTGTTTTGTTTTTGGTTTTTATTTTTTGTTTGTATTTTGGAGTGTGTTTTCAAGATAAGTTAAGATACTGAACTTGGCCTCATGAATATTTTCCCAATAATTTTATATACAGCCTGTGTAATTTTGTGCTTGTCTTGGTCATATGAGGAAAAATCATTTTTCTCTATTTCCTAAAAACCTGTGGACAATATGGCTTCTCCATTGATGGAAGCATAAAGTGGTTGTTGGCGTCCCTGTTACCTCCACCTTCTCAGTTGTGTGATATATGCATATCCGCTCCTCTGTATAATACATTTCAAAGATTGTTAGAAGGCGTGGACCAGTCTTCCCACTTGACCAGTATCCTTTGCTTATTGACTCCACCAACCATAACTCTTCTGAGGAATTTATTCATTTTTCAATTTGTATCTTTAAAATTTTTGTTTTTCTTAATCATAAAGAACTCCTAAAAGTAAACAGTATATAGCAAATGACCAATAAAAAAGGGTCAGTATTTTTTATGGAAAACTATTTCAAATTATCTTTACAATGTTTGACATTTTAAAAATTAATTATTTAACTGACTAATAAAATTTTATGAATTTATCATGCAGTACATGATATTTTATAATATTTATGCATTGCAAAATAGCTAAATTGAAGTAAGATATATATTTCAAATTTATTTTTACAAATTTGATGTGTTTTAATTTCTTAGCTCTATGTTCATTTTATTGACATTTTAATATATTCCTTGGTTGTGAAAAATGCATGGTTTATAAATATATAAAAATATTAACTTTTAAGTTAATAGTTAAAAGTCTTCCAAGAGGTACATTTTTCTTGTTTAAAATTGTCATAGGAATATTATTATTCTACCTTTGAATAGAGGTGTAAAATTTTAATTTCAAAACATTACTCCAGTCTATGTGGCAAGTGAAAAAATATAAAAGAAAAAAAAACTACAGAAGAAAGCACAGGTTACTGAGAAGAAGCAAAATGGATTCTGTATTTTCATAATAATTTGAATATGCAAATAATAGAATGCATATGTATAATGATGTGATCACAGTAGAACTAGGACAAGAATTCTCATTGACAATGATAAATGCCATTCTTGATTGCAAGCTTTATGATTTTGGGGGGTTTTGTTGTTGTTGTTTGATTTTTATTTTTTAAAGAACTGGGGATAAAATACAGGTTCTAACCTGTGTTTTGACAAGTATCCCACCATTGATCTAGGAGAGATCCCCTCTGCCCCTAGTCCATGTATACAATTTGTAATGTTTGAGTTTTTTCTAGTTGTGAATATTTAGCTTGCTTTTTAATATTTTTTCATTGGAAAGGTGATATAGTTGTGTTGGAATATGTAGAGAAAATTGAAATAGCTAAGTCAATCATATGGTGTACATTAGAAATTTCACGACTGCTGTCAAAATGCCCTGGTGGGGTAAGGCTTGGCTTGCTGTCAGGCAGGGTTTGCCAGTGATGATCTGTACTTAAGATACCTGAGCTAGCCAGGAGTCCATCCTCTTCTAACCTGAGCAGGCAGAAAGGGAAGAAAGTGAGGGAATTAGCCTGCAGTTGTCACTGGCAACAGTCTCTGAACCCATGCTTTCTTTTGGATTCAACCATCCTCAGTTTTCCACCTTAGTAAACTGTCCAGCAAATGTTTAGAACTTTATCTGGCATTTTGGTCTTGTATTAGATTGATTGAAAGCTTATTTCCTCATGCCCAATTTTGTTTCCCAAACCCAAACCTTATGTATATACGTACTGATAACAGTGACCCCTGCAGTATAAAACAAGGTGTCTGTCGACTTACTTAACTTTTGGGTTCCCTCCTTTTCAACTTCATTGTTCTTGAAGCTTATGAAGTGTGATGACACAAAGAATAAAGCCATCATCACCTGTGTGTTTGTCAGAGCTTAATTACCTGTGGTTTTAGGCAGCAGGTGTTCTTGGTTCCCATCTAGATGAATCCATCTATGCTAGAGTTTTATATTCATCTTCTTACTGGTCCACAAGCTCAGCATTGATCCAAGGAAAAGCTGAGGCTCAGGGCAGCGGCAAATGATTGCATTCTGTCCTTTGCTTCCAGGAGAAGTACACAGTGAGGAAATAAAAGAATTAATTCCATACTTTTTATTGAGCTGTATTTGAGATTTCTAAGGTACTGGAAATAAGATTTAGAATATATAATACACATAGACAAGTGTGTGAAGTATAGTAAAGTATATGCACTTTTATTGAAGTAGAACATCAAAGTGATAACGTTTTTAAGGTGTCGGGGACTAACGGTTTCCTTAATTTCTCCTATTTATTTTTCAGATGAGGAGACTGAGGCCCTCACAGGTTTAAAGGTTACTTGCTCAGATGTCACCATCTGTGAGCTATGAAACCAGAGCTGCAATATAGTCGATACTTCTCCAGTCTGGTGCTTTTCACCCCTCGCACTGTCTTGCTTCTGTCATACAACTAGAGGGACACATACCTTTTTCTTTTAATGTATGTGAATTCATGACATAGGATATACAAAAGACTGTATAAGAAATAAATAAAATCTACTTAGGAAACACATAGTTTTTATAACAAATATTGGGATAAATAGGTTAGATGGTAGAGAAGATCAAATATAAAAGGAACATTTAAGTCTCCATGAAGTAACATCTTTTAGAGGAGATGTTTGTGATCAGTATGGCTACAATTTCCATTTTCACTCAATTTTAAAAATAATTTTTGCTGAAAGTTTTAGAAATTTGAAGTTGTTGTATAGAGAAAATAAGGGAAGACTTTCATATTATATTCTAGGGCTGTTGTTAATGTATAAATCTTTAATGTTAGCCAACTTTTCTGTCCTTGCCAACAAAAATAATAATGTTAATTGTAAATATGTATAGTAATAAATATGTTTATTATAAGAGCATTGGAAACTAGAGAATATGAAATCTAAACAGACCTAAAGCTGTGTAAAGCTTCCAGGAGTAGACCTAATACTTTGGAGTGAGTCTGTATTATGAAGCCTCATTGTGAAATTGTTAAGACTTGCTGAATGTTTTCTAAGTAATTTGTAGTTAAGCAGGTGTTAAGTTTCTCCATAGTTGATAAAAGTCTATTTCATTCCTCTGAGAATGATTCAACTCTGAGACAGAGAGACAAAGACAGAGACAGAGAGTCACATCAGCTTCCAATTGTCAAAATTTGGTTTTTAAAAACTCATGACTTTTCCCCAATGGGTTTCCAGATTGCAGAACATATGGACTCTATCTTCTGGGTAAATACTTTCGTTTTCCTTTTGAATTACTTTTAAGACTTCATCCTGATAGGAGAAGTGTAAAATGAAAACATACGGTATTTAAACACATGTACTGCTCTGTGATTTCTTTCTTTTCCAACTTGGATTGATGATAACCTTAGAAAACATAGAGGATATATTTAAAAACTTGACACATATCCACATTCATTTTCCTGCAACAGGACTTTTCAGGGATTGTATTTTGTGATGATTTTCCTAACATAATTTTTTTTACTATAGGTTAAGTAGATATTTAATTGTCTTTTGAGTTGAACTGACCAAGAGGCTTTGATTAATTTATATATTTGAGGATTCAAATGTTGATAAGTTGGGCATATCAAAAAGACATTTTGTGTAACTTAGCACATTATTGGTTGAGGACAATCCTCTGTTTGAGAAAATGCAGATAATTTATATAAATTATTTTTTAAATGTTGGGGTCAACCTTTCACTTAGAAACCTAATTAGGTACAGTGTCAAAGTATAGGAGTTGAAAATTAAGAGGCCCAGCCCGAATGACTTTAATTTTCCTACTTTTTTTGGAAGCCTTCAAGAATGTGATGAACCCTGTATTTCTACATTTCATTCATCCTGTTTTAGTCTGAATAATCTACATCATGATCACTAGGTGGACAGTGCTGAGTTATATCACCAGCTCTTTGTCTTTATTTTGAGTCAGGATTTCCTCAGGTTTCCCAGGCTGCCCCACAGCTTGCAGTCCTGAATAGCTAGCTACCAGTACAGGCCTACAGTCTTACCCCAGCATCCATAAGCTTCTTTGTCAGTACCTATCTAGGCTATTCTGATATGTGAGGGCCTAGTCAGATCTCTTTATCTTGTACGTTTTTTACACCTTTTATATAATGTCATTTAGTATAATCATTTTCTCTAAGCTCTTTTTCATGTGCTAATTCTCTCTCTCTCTCTCTCTCCTACACACACACACACACACACACACAATATGTGTGACTTTCTTGCTGTATGTGAATGATATTGATGATGTGTTGCTTGTTGAATTCTTCCATATGGGACTCAACTGCCCTGAGGCTTTGCCCCATCATTCTACTGACATTCTTTTCAAAGACACCAGTTACATGGATATTGCTAATTCTAGTAGTCTATTCTCGATTCCTGTGTTGACTTATTGGTTTTATATATAACTGATTACTGAAGTGCCGCTGTGTTATGTTAATTGTACATGTACATGCACTTGTCTACAGGCAAAAAAGTCTGCAAAAAACCTACCTTATCAGACAAAATAAAATGAAAATAAGCCACCACAAAAGGAGTGTGTGTGTGTGTGTGTGTGTGCTTAAAATTTTTTGATAGTTCAGTCCTTGGTATTATGATAAGACTTTTATTTTATTGTTATTATTAAGGTTTTTGAGACACCTGTGAGGGTGCACATCTTTAATCCCAGCAATCAGGAGGCAAAGGCAGGTGGATCTCTGAGTCCAAGGCCAGCATGACATATATATGAATCAATATCTCTCTCTCTCTCTCTCTCTCTCTCTCTCTCTCTCTCTCTCTCTCTCTCTCTCTCTCTCTGTGTGTGTGTGTGTGTGTGTGTGTATCTTAAATTCCAGTTTCCTGGGCTAGGGGTTGGGGTTGATAGAGGAAAATCATACCACTTTGCTGATACCTTAGTGGTTGTAATGTCATCATATTGCCATACCTTAACTGCAGAGGAAAAAGTGAGGTATGGTTTCTTTATGTGCCTAGGAAGAAGGAAAGATATTTGGTGAGCCCCCTCTGCCATAGGTTTCTAATAGATACCTCAAATAAAACACCTTTAAAAACTAAACATATGCTAAACTCCTTCTATTCTTCTTCCTCTTCCTGTCCCTCCTCATTTGTATTCTCTTCCTTGTCCTAGGGATTGAACACAGGGACATGAAAACACCAAAGCATGCACTCTACCACAAGCTACACCCCTGCCGTTAAAATTGCATGTCAGCCTCCTGAAGTTTCCTGCATCCACATTAGCATTCCAGTTCGCACTGTCATTTTTCAGGTTTGTTAGGCAGCCATGTTATTGAGATTTCATCGGTGTACCTTCCCTCTCATATCTAGAAGGTGCAACCTTGCAGTAGACTCCTAGATTCTCTGCTATTACAGGCAGTAACAACTGCTGAGGAAGGGGAAGTTAGTCTTCATCACGGATGAGCCCCCTAATTGGTTAGCATATGAGCCCTAAACACGTACACATCCTCTAGCAATACTAAATGAACTCAGCAGGTTGTATTTATGTATTTATCTGTGTGTATGTGTATGCAAAGTAGTAACTAAAGAAAAAGAGGCAATGAACTCAAAAGGAGCAGGAGGGAGATAGAGGAGGACAGGAGGGATTGGAAGGAGAAGGGGGAAGAAATGATATAAATGTAATTAAATTATAAACAAAATAAAGTTAAAATAAGAAAAGATAACACTTGAATCTTTATAGAAATTTATTAATGTCATAGTTCCCATTTAGTTAGTCAATTCTTCCCTTTTTTGTTTTGATTTTGGTTGTTTTTTGTTGTTTGTTTGTTTGTTTGTTTTTGGTTTTCAAGACAGGGTTTCTCTGCATAGCCTTGGCTGTCCTGGACCTCACTCTGTAGACCAGGCTGACCTCAAACTCAGAAATCCACTTATCTCTGCCTCCCAAGTGCTAGGATTAAAGGTGTACGCCACCACTTCCCAGCCTTGTTTTTGTTTTTGTTTTGTTTTTATTTGATTTATTTGATTTGTTTTGTGACAGGGTTTCTCTGCAAAGCCCTGAACTGCCTTGGAACTTGTTATGTAGATGAGGCTTGCCTGAAATGAAGAGATCTTCCTGCCTCTGCTTCCCATCCCAAGTGCTAGGAGTAAAGGTGTATGCCATCACCACCCAGCATCAGTACATTTTTAAAAATAGAATGTGACCATGGATTCTGGATGGAGCTTATGCTTATTTTCAGAACTCCTGAGGCTCTAAGAGACTTGTAGATTCTTGTTACATTTACTCCATTTTATTTTTATTTGATAAATAGACATAAACTACAAGTCACTTGTTCAAATAATTTATATGTCTCAGAATTTTTTCACTGTAATGGAACACTGCCTTTCTATTCAACCGTGTGAAAAATTTAAAACAATCCTGTCTATTAATACATATCCTATGCAGATAATTTGGGAGTGTAAGTAAGGAAGAAAAGTTCTTATAATGGCACTGCTTCTTTTCTTCTTATATTATATGTTATATATAAATTGTCACCATGGGATTTAAATTCTGGATGAAGCGACTTTTAGCCAGTTCGGCTGTTTCATCAAGTTGTTTGACCTCCAGAAGATGCTGTGGCACACACATAACAACATAACATAGATGGTATCTGAGTAATGGTACCCAACGTTGTTTTCTGGCTTCTACATGTACACAAGTTCTTGAGTGTACAGACATATTCATATTCTCTCTCTCTCTCTCTCTCTCTCTCTCTCTCTCTCTCTCTCTCTCTCTCTCTCTCCCTTTGTTTTCTGTTTCTTTGATTTTGGGGAGGGTGAGGGCTTGTGTGACAGATACAGCTAATTGGCTACGGCTGTGGTAGAAGGTAACCTTCTCGAAGTGTTGAGAGTTATTTCTAAGAAATGGCCACCCAGCTACTCATGTATACTTATGTGTCATGGTCGGACCAATGGAGTATAAGAAAAGGGCACATTTGCCATGTAGAGTCCAAGATGGTTGGCATCCCTGGGTATTTCTTATGTTCTTTATCTATCTTTGCTCTTTACCTCAGGACTTTCTTCATTAATCTGGGCCTACTTTATTCCATGTGCTACTTTTAATTAGTTTGTGGTCACATGCTTTCAAATGACCACATGGTCATTTTATTATGAACCAGTTGCCTTATTTCCTTGAACATTTATTCATTTTCCTTTTTAAATGTTTCCCCATTGTCTGTATTAGAGAATTTTGGGGAGATTTCCATATTGTATTAATAGGACAAAAATCAGAGAAATAGGATATTTTAAAATCCGTGTTGAAGACACTCATTTTCTTTTGAAGTTATTCTAGTAACTTTTCCCCTTTTATTGAAACTTCTTCTCTCATACAATATATTATGATTACAGTTTCCCCTCTACTCCTCCTAGTTCCTTTCTGTATTTTCTCCCATCTATATTCACTCCCTTTCTGTCTCTCACTAGGAAAAACAAAAACAAACAAACAAAAAAACAGGCTTCTAAGAGAAAACAACAAGATGTACCAAAATAAAATGAGAAAAAACAAATCTATCACACTGAAGTTGGACCAATAGAAACCCACATAAGGAAAAATGCCCAAGAACTGTCACAAGCATCAGATACACTCAAGAGTCCCATCGCAATACTCAGCTGAAAGCTGTAATGTATATGCAGAGGACCGAGGCAGATCCTTCCAGGCCCTGTGCTTGCCACTTCAGTCTCTGAGTTCATATGAGCATTGTTGATGTAGAAAAACTTGTTCTCCTGGTGTCTTCCATCACATCTAGCTCTTACACCCTTTCTGCCTCTTCTTCTTTGGGTTCTCTGAGCTCTGAGGAGAGGACCAAACTACAGTCCATAGTTCTAGATAAATTGGGTATAGAGTATATGACTAGGAGGACATAAGGATCTCCTGGGAAGGGAAAAATTTGATATTTTGTGGGTGGCATGGGGTTGGGGAAGGGAGAGAAACAGGAGGGATCAGGTAGGGGAAGAAAGGGGAGATAGAGATAAGGGACAGATGGGATGTGGGGAGAGAGAGAGCTACAACTAAAGTGTATTTGAAAACCTAGCACTGTGGAAACTTAAAATAATGGAGGCAATCCCAGTGAAGTCTCCAAATAATGGGGGAGATGGAGTCTCAACTGGTTATCTCAGGTCACCAAATGAAGCTTCCAGTACCAGGACTAGGTTATACCCAGTTTAGATGTTGGCCAAATGTATCCTATGGACATACCCATACAACCCAGGCTGTTGCCAAGACAATAGGTTACTCTTATAACCTGACAGCAAGTCCTTATTGCTGAAGACAACCACCACACAACTCATTAAACATGGAGAGGTCTAGCTGGTACTTACATAGATTCACCTTTGTGTTCAAGTAACCTTATACTTGTTTTCTCATTTCCAATGTCTCTTGCTTTAAATTTAGTTCTTTGCATTCCTTACAGATCTGTAAATGTTGGGGTCATTCCCGGGATCTGACAGGGATGACTTAAGCAGTTTTGGACTTTGATGTGGGAGAGGAAGCTAGAGGTGGGAAAACGATCTCTGTATAGACTGAATTCAAGTAGTGAGAAATGTCTATACGGTTTCCCCACTTTCCTCAAGTAAGAATTCAGCAGAAAGATCTGAAAAGAACCTTAGCTCAAGACACCAGATAGAGATGTATGGTCACAGTGGGAAGGCAATACACATAAAGTATGACTGGTTGGAGGCCAGGAACCTTGACTTTAGCCTCCAGCAAAGCATGCAAATAATTAGCTGTACATCATCAAGTCTGTGCAGGGGAAAGCTTTCTTCTCTGAGGCCTTCCAGGTAAAAAGCCTTTGATTGGCTTTATAAAACAAAAGAAAACAAAACAAGTTTCCAACCAGACACTTCTTCATGACCTGGCACCTTCCATTTTTGTAAATTATTGTTTGGCCACTTCTTTCTTTATACTTTCCAGGAATTCTGGAAACACTTAGCTGTAGCCTGCTCTCATCTGTTTCTCACTTGCTTGGCCTTTGCTTGTGTTACGCCCTGATAAACAGTGGTTTTGTTTTTCTTACTCTCCTGGATATCATCTGCCAATACTGTGTGGCAATTTGTTGGTGAAGAAACCTGTCTCTTGCTTTACTTGATGCCTTATCTTTGTGTTCCTAGGGCACATTTAATATGTAAATATCTCTTCCTGCACCTGTTTCTCTCATTGGATTATAAAGTCATTGAAAACAATGATTGCTACAGAAACAAAACTTGCATCTCAAGTGCGTGGCACAGATTATTGTGCTATCATTGGTGATCAATAAGTATTTATTGGTAAGTGAATGAGTGAAATATATTTTACACCTCTAGTCTTTCATGGTGAGCTTGGTGTTTTGTGTTTATCTCATTCCATACTGGACCAACTAAGCAGCTAATTCTAGTTCTCTGGACTTTGTACACTGATCAAATATCTCTGAAAATCCTAGATGTTCTCTTTGTATATCAGTTTAAACTTAATCTACCTTAAGTATCATTCTCAAAAATCTTCTGTTCTCCAACACCTTTTCCTAATCTCTTCCACCAGTTAGTACTTATTTTGTGTTTTGTTTGTTTTGGGTTTTTATGAACTCCTAGGTGTTAGTTTTCTTTTTTCTTTTTTTCTTTGAAATGAGAATATCTGTGATCATACTATTGATGCATCCTTGTGAAGCAAAAACAATGACTGTTAAGAAAATACAACAAAGCTCATTTTACATTAAAACACATTATAAAGCATGTTGTAATATTGCCTACCCCCTAACAAATATGTACCTGTTAATTTTCCACTTTATGCTCTGAACAAGTCACTGAAACATATAGATCAGCTTGTCACTTAGTAGAAGCCCAGTTGTCTTTTGTTGTTGTGGTGGTTTTGTTGTTTGTTTGTTTGTTTTGAGACAGGGTTTCTCTGTATAGCCCTGGCTGTCCTGGAACTCACTTTGTAGACCAGGCTGGCCTCCAACACAGAAATCTGCCTGCCTCTGCCTCCCGAGTGCTGGGATTAAAGGTGTGTGCCACCACGCCCGGCTCCATTGTCATTTTAATGGCTATGATTTCTAAAACAGTCAAAGATGTAAACAATAAAGTAAAAATCAGCACAAATAACTAAATAAAAGATGCTCTTCAATTGTCTGTGGTGTGGAAGGGGCCACAGATAGACAGCTGGACTTGCATATATTACAAAATAAGTCCTAGTCTTGGACCTTTAGAATGACCCTCATCTGTGCTATCTCTCCCAGCTGGTGGCCCGTCTGCCTGCTGGCCCCAGCATGGACATTTTCCCATTAGAATGGCCATACTTTCCTTTGTTCATGAATGTCTTGGTCTCCTTTTGTCAATATTGCTTGCTCAGTCAAGCTACCCTCTGGGTATACTACAGTTAAACCAATTTCATCTGTGTCCTTGCTAGAATGCATTTGTACGTAGCTCTAAGTGGTGACCTTATCATGATGAGCAGGATACAAGAATTGTATCACTACCACAACCACCTCCTCCACCTCTACCATCACCACTACATCCTCCATCATCACCATCACCACCAACGACAACTCCATCATCTTTTCCAATTTACCTCAGTGTTGGCTATCAATGAGACCTCTTTTTTTTTTCTTTTATTCTTTTTTTTCTTATTAGATATTTTCTTTATTTACATTTCAAATGTTATCCCCTATCCTGGCTTCCTCTCCAAAAAACCCATGTCAGCTCCTTCCTCCCCCTGCACACCAACCCACCCACTCCCGCTTCCTGGCCCTGGCATTCCCCTACAAAGGGGCATAGAACCTTCACAGGACCAAGGGCTTCTCCTCCTATTGCTATCCAACAAGGCCATCCTCTGCTACATATGCAGCTAGAGCATATGTAGTGTACTCTTTGATTGGTGGTTTACACCCTAGGTGCTCTGGTGGTACTGGTTGGTTCATATTGTTATTCCTCCTATGGGGCTGCAAATCCCTTCAGCTCCTTGGGTCCTTTCTCTAGTTCCTCCACTGGGAACCCTGTGTCAGTTCAATGGTTGGCTGAGAGCATTCACCTCTGAATTTGTCAGGCACTGGCAGAGCCTCTCAGGAGACAGCTATTGGGTTTATTGAAAGAAGATTACTTTCTTGCTTTTTCTAAGGTGTAGTTTCCCTCCTCGGGTTGGCCTTTTCCATCTATTATCCTTTGTAGGGCTGAATGTGTGGAAAGATATTGTGTAAATTTGGTTTTGTCATGGAATATCTTGTTTTATCCATCTATGGTAATTGAGAGTTTTGTTGGGTATAGTAGCCTGGGCTGGCATTTGTGTTCTTTTAGGGTCTTTATGAGATCTGCCCAGGATCTTCTAGCTTTCATAGTCTCTGGTGAGAAGTCTGGTGTAATTTTGATAGGTCTGCCTTTATATGTTACTTGACTTTTTTCCCTTACTGCTTTTAATATTCTTTCTTTGTTTAGTGTGCTTGGTGTTTTTGTTATTATGTGACAGAAGGAATTTTCTTTTCTGGTCCAGTCTATTTGGAGTTCTGTAGACTTCTATATATTCATGGGCATTTCTTTCTTTAGGTTAGGGTAGTTTTCTTCTATAATTTTGTTGAAGATATTTACCGGCCCTTTAAGTTGCAAATCTTCACTTTCTTCTATACTTATCCTTAGGTTTGTCCTTCTCATTGTGTCCTGGATTTTCTGGATTTGGGGGTGGGAGGGGGGAGGTTGGAGCTTTTTGCATTTTGTGTTTTCTTTGACTGTTGTGTCATGTTTTCAATGGTAGCTTCTGCACCTGAGATTCTCTCTTCTATCTCTTGTATTTTGTTGGTAATGCTTGCATCTATGACTCCTGATCTCTTTCCTAGGTTTTCTATCTCCAGGATTCTCTCCCTTTGTGATTTCTTTATTGTTTCTATTTCCATGTTTACATCCTGGATGGTTTTGTTCAGTTCCTTTACCTGTTTGGTTGTGTTTTCCTATAATTCTTGAAGGGGTTTTTGTGTGTCCTCTATAAGGTCTTCTATCTGTTTACCTGTGCTCTCTTGTACTTCTTTAAGGGAGTTATTTATTTCCTTCTTAAATTCCTCTACCATCATCATGGGACGTGATTTTAAATCAGTCTTGCTTTTCTGGTGTGTTGGGGTAACCAGGGTTCACTGTGGTGGGAGAACTGGGTTCTGATGATGCCAAGTAGTCTTGCTTTCTGTTGCTTATGTTCTTGTGTTTGTCTTTCGCCATCTGGTTATCTCTGGTGTTAGCTGGTCTTGCTATCTCTGACTTTGGCTTCTCTCTCCTGCAAGCTAATGTGTCAGTACTCCTGGGAGACCATTTCTCTCAGGGAGGAATGTGGGTATGGAGAGCTGTGGTACAGGGTCAGCTCTGGGGTGCAGACAGAGATCAGAAGGATCCTGCCCCTTGCTGATCCTTGGTTTCTGTGTCCTGATGGCTCTGTGAGGGTCCATCTTGGGCCAGGAATTGGAAGAGAAGTGGTGGTCTTACCTGTGCTTGCAGGTATATAGGTTCTCCTGGGAGACTAGCTCTCCTGACAGTATTTCTGTATGTAGCTCTGTGGCACAGGATTAGCTTTGGGCATAGATGGAGACTGGATGACTCCTGTCCCAGGCAGCTCCTTGGTTTCTGAGTCCTGAGGGTTCTGGGCAGCAGTGGTAGTCCTACAGGTACTCACAGGCCTGTCCATATTCCTGGGAGGCTCGCTCCCTCCAGGTGCTATTTGGGTATGGAGCCCTATAACAGAGGATCTGCTACAGGTGGAGAATGAAACCGGAAGTGTGTTTAGTTTTCTTATGGTTTTGGATTTTATGCCTAATAATGAAATACTTATTTCGTCTTATTTAATTGCTTACTGTCTTTATTATGTTTCTATTGGTGCTGTAAGTCATGCCCATGAGTGACTTGTGAAAGGATTCGGATCACATTCTATGACTGAGATAAATCAGGGCAAAAATTCACATCAGGATCCGGATGCAGGAACTGATGCAGAGGTCATGAAGGAGTGCTGCTTACTGCTTGTTTCCTATTGCTTGCTCAACTTGTTGTTTTTATAGGTTCCTGGACCACAAGCCCTGGGGTGGCACCACTTTCTGTGGAATGCCCTCCTGCATTAACTGTTAATTAAGATAATACCTTTTAGACTACTGTCCAGTTTTTTTAGATGCATTTTCTCAATCCTGGTTCCCTTGTCTTAATCAATTCTGGCAACTTTGTTTCTAATAACTTTCAATAACAGGTTATGACAATGTCATGTCAAGGACATAAGCTAGGCAACACAATAGGTTATAAGTGTCTTGTGATTAGAGGTACATTGTCTTCATATTTGTTTATCTACTATTATCAGGGTATTCCCAATACTAGTGGTACTCAGAAAATAATCTGTAAATGAATAAGCCATGGAAGACTGATTATTGAGAACGGGGGGGGGGGATGAAATGAAGTAGAGAGGGAGGAGAAATCAATCATTTCAGAATGTGAATAATTGCTTCAGAATTGAAAGAACCAGAATGTTTTTAGGAGATGACAGCAACTATTCTGAGAATCGGCTTCCAACTGTCTTCGGAACCTAGAAGTGAAACTTAATAACTCTGCTTTCCCTTGTGGATAGGAGCACAGAGATTTGGACAATGCTTTAATTTATCTAAAAGCACAGGACATATACTTTTCTTATTTGCTGGTTTAGATCATTTATTTGATTTCTATATTTCTCTGAGAGTTTTAGATTAGACACAGAAAGTTATTAGATTATGGTAGGTTGTTCCTACACACAAAGGTTTGTTTATTTAAAGATAAAATATTTTGTTATAGAAAATAGCATTTCTTTCCTTTTTGTTGTTGATGTTTTTATACTTTATTAACTATCTTAAAAAATTACAAAAAAATAAAAGACTGTGGCCTTGGTTCAGGAGAAAGGAATATTCTAAATGTCAAAATAGTCATCTATGGATGTGAGGTTGCTTCATATATATTTTTAAAGCATCTAGTTCTAATATACTTGGGTAGAAATATTAAAGGAATAATAGCGATGTCCTTCTGAGAATTCGTCTTGATTTTTAAAATCTGTTTGATGTGAGGGACTCTTGTGTTTCTTCTTAGTGTAAGAGCCACGCTGCTTCAGCCTTAATTGATGCGAATGCTGGTGAGGTTATAGCTGTTATGATCTTTATTGGAATGTATGCTGATAGTTTTTCAAAAAATAGAAATTCAGTTTAGTCTTTTTAAATCTTTCATTTTACAAAAGAGAAGATTAAATGCATACCCATATAATAAATTGTCATAATGAGTGTATTAGTGAGCCTAACATGAGTATCTTAGCCAAAACAGTCTACAACCATTTGAGTAATGGGGTGTCTTAAATGGAAGGTCACCCTCTGTTTATCATTAGCTCAATCACTTTAATTTCTCAGTTTTAGGTCTTCACCTGGAAAATATGACTTATAACTGTAATTTGTAAGGCTATTTTTAGAATTAACTGACATCACTGGTAAAATACAGATAATCTGCCTACAACATTGTGGGTATGTTAATTTCCTAGTTGTATTTAAAAAAATACCTGATAAAATCAGGCATACCTCCAGAAGTATGAGGTGGTTGGTCATATTTTATCCACAGTCCAGAAGCAGAGGTTTCTTCAGCTTGGAACCACAGCTGTAAATGGTGCTGCTAGCATTTAGGGCTGTCTTCTGTTCTCCCTTGAACCCTTTGAAACACCAGTCATAGAGACACCTAGAGATACATCTACTTAACTAAATCCAATTAAGGTGATGGTGCAGATTACTAATGAAAACTAGTTGATTTCTTAAGGCATAATATGAAGAGCATGGCTTATCTCTGTCCAATCATTCTCTACAAGCATAATGTGCAGCACCAGTGACTTTGTAGATTGAAGGCTGAAGATGGTTTTCACATTCTTTAATTTAGGCATATTTTAGTACAAGGTGAAATTCTTTTTTGTTTTTGTTCTTGTTTTGTTTGTTTAGTTTTTAAATTTGTTTTGTTTTTCAAATTTTTTATTACAGATTTTCTTTATTTACTTTCAAATGCTATCCTCTTCCCTAGTTTCTCCTCTAAAAACCTCCTATCCCATCACCCCTCTCCTTGCTCACCAACCCACCCACTACCGCTCTACACTAGGGCATCCAGCCTTCTCAGGACCAAGGTCCTCTCCTCCCATTGATGTCTTACAAGGCCATCCTCTGCTACATATGTAGCTAGAGCCATGGGTCCCTCCATGTGTATTCTTTGGTTGGTGTAGTCCCTGGGTACTTTGGGGGGGGTACTAGTTGGTTCATACTGTTGGTTCTTATGAGGCTGCAAACTTCTTCAGCCCCTTTGGTCATTTCTCTAGCTCCCCCATTGGGGACCTTGTGCTCAGTCCAGTGGTTGGCTGAGAGCATTCATCTCTGAATTTGTCAGGCACTGGCATAGCCTCTCAGGAGACAGCTATATCAGGCTCCTGTCAGCAAGCACTTGTTGGCATCCACAATAGTGTCTGGGTTTGGTGACTATATGGGATTGATCCTCAGGTGGGGCAATCTGTGGATGGTCTTTCCTTCAGTCTCTGCTCCACATTTTTTCTCTTTATCTCCTCCCACGGGTATTTTGTTTCCACTTCTAAGAAGGACCGAAGTATACACACTTTGGTCTTCCTTCTTGAGCTTCATGTGGTCTGTGAATTGTATCTTGGGTATTCAGAGCTTCTGGATTAATATCCATTTATCAGTGAGTGCATACCATGTGTGTTTTTGTGATTGGGTTACCTCACTCAGGATGATATTTTCTAGTTCTATCCATTTGCCTAAGAATTTCATGAATTTGTTTTCAGTAGCTGAGTAGTACTCCATTGTGTAAATGTACCGCATTTTCTATATCCATTATTCTGTTGAGGGACATCTGGGTTCTTTCCAGTGTCTAGCTATTATAAATAAGGCTGCTATGAACATAGTGGAGCATGTGTCTTTGTTACATGTTGAAGCATGTTCTAGGTATATGCCCAGGAGTGGTATTGCTGGGTTAGGGTTAGTACTATGTCCAATTTTCTGAGGAATGGCCAAACTGATTTCCAGAATAGTTATACCAGCTTGCAATCCCACCAGCAATGGAGAAGTGTTCCTCTTGCCAGCATCTGCTGTCACCTGAGTTTTTGATCTTAGCTATTCTGACTGGTGTGAGGTGGAATCTCAGGGTCATTTTTATTTGCATTTCCCTGATAACTAAGGATGTTGAACATTTCTTTAAGTGGTTCTCAGCCATTGGATATTCCTTGGTTGAGAATTCTTTGTTTAGCTCTGTACCCCATTTTTTAATATGGTTATTTGATTCTCTGGACTCTAACTTCTTGAGTTCTTAGTATTTATTTGATATTAGTCCTCTATTGGATGTAGGGTTGGTAAAGATCTTTTCCCAATCTGCNGGTTGCTGTTTTGTCCTATTGACAGTGTTCTTTGCCTTACAGAAGCTTTGTAATTTTATGAGGTTCCATTTGCCAATTCTTGATCTTAGAACATAAGCCAGTAGTGTTCTATTCAGGGAAATTTCCCCTGTGCCCATATCTTCGAGGCTCTTCTCCACTTTCTATTACTTTCAGTGTATCTGGTTTTATGTGGAGGTCCTCGATCCACTTGGACTTGAGCGTTGTGCATGGAGATAAGAATGGATTGATTTGCCTTCTTTTGCATGACAAGCTGAAATTCTTTTTTTTTAAAAAACCACATTGTTTTATTTCTCATTATGCCATGCCTTGAATACTTTCCTACAGTTCTTTTCTATTTTCTTTTTTTTAAAAAATTTATTAGATATTTTCTTTATTTACATTTCAAATATATCCCCTTTCCTATTTTCCCCTCCGAAAATTCCCTATGCTCTCCCACCTCCCCCTGCTCACCAACCCATCCACTCCGGACAAGCCAAAATTCTTAACAGTACTACATAAAGGGACTGGGAACATTTATTAATTGATATTGATTCCTGTCAGTTGATAGGAAATTAAAACATAATATACAATGAAAATTATAAAACATTGATTAATAAAAGTTGAGGACCCTCCAAGAGTGTAAAGATACCCTACTTCATGTATTTCTATAGTCAGTACTATTAAAATGTCTATAATACTTAATACAGATTAAAATATTCCAATATATTTCCTATCAAAATACCAATATTGCTGATAATAGAAGTAGAGAAAACAAAATTGTAATGGGACAAAATAGTTATGAACATATGACAAAAGGTTAACATTCATAATATATATGAACTCCAAAAATATAATTGATAAAGCACCCAGTTAAATAATGGGCAATAGATATATAAATAGGCACATTGCCCAATGGAGACATTGAGATGGACAGCACAGCAATATTGAGAGTGATGGCACTCCTGTAATCTGATAACTCCAGAGGTAAAGTCAGAGTGCTCACCAATCTGAGAGTAGCTTAGCTATATGAGGTTAGCCATGGGTACATAATTTGACTCCCCCCCAAAAAAAATAGAACACAAATGCAAACAGAACATTAAACATGTGGATAGTCTATATGACAAAAACATACAATATCATTAATCACCAGGAAATGTAAATCTAAGCAATAATATGGTATCACCTCACCCTGTTAAGATTAACAGTTACCAGAAAAGTAAAGTTAACCTATGTTGAGAAGAAGCAGAGGGAAAGATACCTGTGGATCTGGTTGGCTAGAACATAAACTAGCATAGTTTTTAAGGGGGAAAAATATTAAAAAGTTGAAAATAAAGCTAATACATGTATTTTTTCCCTAGAATTTTACCCCTGATTACTTTTCAGCATGAAATGAAATCAGTGTTTCAAAGATATCTACATTTGTATGTTTATTGAGACACTGTTTACAATATCCAAGAAAAGAGAAGCAGCCTAAATAAATGTCCATAAAGTAAGGAGTGAATGAAGTAAATATGACATATATACAGAATAGATATTTAGTCATGGAAAAGTTGGATAACCTGTAATTTATGACAATGTAGATGGAACTGGAGGTCATTATTTTAAGTGAAATAAGCTAGGCACAGTAGGGCAAATATCTCTTCCCAATCAATTGATATCTCATCTCAATTAATTTCCATCTCAAATGGCTAATCTCAGGGAATTGAAGATAGATTATTGGGTACCAAATTTTCAGAGTTTTTACCATAGACAAATGGTGTTTTTCCAGTAATCTACTTTTTAACCAGGTTTAAATATTATACAATATTATTTATCTGCATTGAAACATTAGACAGTATCCCTATAATATGCTGTTTTCTGTTTTATATAGAATCTATGGCAATGATATAATTAATTATATATACAAGCATGCATCCCTGCCACACAGTGATATTTTTTTTATAAATGTATCATTTATAAATTATTTCATTATTTGTGATCATCACAAAGAGCAGTTGCACAAACCAAGATGGCTGTGACATCACTGGAGTATATAATCTAATGGGACTGCCATTCTGCTGCATCACTGATGGGACTACCCTATTTGTTCTGTTTGTTGTGGCCTAGCAGGGATTCATCCTTACAGACATTCTCAGGAGACTAGTCTATTTTCTTAGCCTCCATCTTTTTATCTTTTAATCAAATCAGTTCTAAATCTTGAAAATAAATCCAACCAAGGCTTTTTCTACTCCCAGGTTATTGAATTAGCAGGTCAAAGTGGGATTTGTACAGTTTTACAGATTAGTGTTATCTGGAAATAACGACTTTCAGTCTCACCTGGACCTCATAACTGCTTAGTCATGTCTCACCATTTTTTTTTCATAATGAGAATAAAATTGAAGGTTGTGAAAGGGGGAAGTGAGAGGATAAAGGTGCTACATAGCACAATGCACTGCAGTTCAACAGATTGCTTGAAAGGAGTAGTCATATCCATGGGCCCTGACAGCGTTTCAGCACATCTGAACACAATGTAGACTACTCAGAGAAATACCTATTCAGTAATTAGAAAGAAGGTGGAGTCTGGGCTTTGGGTGCAATGCATGATTAGCATGTGTGAGAGATTGTATTTAATCCCTACCACAGAAAGCAAGAATGTAGTCAGAATAAAATGGTTGGAGTAGGGATGGAGAAGAGAGAGAAGATGACTAGGAGAAGGAAGCTGGAGATATAGAGCAGAAGTGTGAGCCATACATTTTACTATATGGTTGGAGCAAAAACAAACCAAGAAAAGAAGCCAGTCCCCAAATCCTATATATCATATAATATCCTTCAAATGAGTAATGGCCAAGAAACAGGGGAGTGGAGCTAGACTTGTAAGAGACAGTGAGTTCTTCTGTGGGGAGGGATGTTAATGAAATTATTATAAAATTAGATCATAGGTTTGGTTATATAATCTGGAGATACATGAGAAATCATTGTATTGTACTCTTTAAATAGGTGGACTTTATGGTATATATAGATTATATACTCTAAATTATATAAGAAAGAAAGAGAAAGGCTTTATCTCTCTGTACCTGAGCTTTCTTGCTTTTCTTACCACCATTTCCTTGCAGCTGTGTCTCTGCTCTTTCTTTTTAAAGATCTATTGTGTGAAAATTTCCTATTGTATACAATGTATTTTAGTTATATCCACCCTCCTCTTCATACTGTAACTTCTCCTAGAAACCCCCTTTATTTCCCTCCCAACTTTTGGGGGTTTTGTTTCATTTTTTGTTTGTTAATTTTTGGGTTTAGGGTTTTTTGGGTGGCAAGCAGTAGACACTTTCTGTTTTTTTTTCTCCTGTTCCTTTCTTCTGCAATGAAAAAAAGAATGGAATTTCCCAAATTCCACCCTCACTTTTCTCCTATCCTTTAAACAGGTTTTTCTCTTGGATCTAGTGTTATGCTTGCCTTATAGTGAACATGGAACTCTTTTAGATGAATGTCTAAAGTCACTGAATCCAAGGCTCATTAACTTATTTTTAAATCTGGTGAATGCATTCTCTTCCAGGTGTCAGAGTTCTGTAATTTTCCTGTTCCAAGTACTTGTCTAAGTATTATTACACATCCAAGACCTGGGTTTCTATTTCAACCCACACCTGCATATTATTCATTTCATGCAAATAGCATCTTCATTCTTTCATGACACTTGCCTTTATTCTTATTATCTCTTTCTTTTTCTTTCCCACCCATAATAGGTTTTAACTATTCTACTTCAGACAAGTCTCTCTCAAACCTTAACGTAGTCTACATCCCTACTGCCTTAACTCAGGCCTCTTTGAATTGCTGCCATATAAATCATAAAGCTAATAAGTTCATCTGATATGAGAGTCCCTATTGTCTCTGTTGAATCGAAGTTCTGTTAACAAGTTCTTTAGTAAACATCTCAAGGCCTTTAAGCACTGCTACCTATTCCCATGCCACAAGTCAGCTTTTTGCCCTCTTGAGACTGCCTTGCTGTGGTCGCACCTGAATTCCTGAAGGTGAAAGTGCTCTTTGTCCCCAGGTGTTCACTTGTGCCCGTTCTTTGGATTGCAATGCCCTCTCTATTTTGTCCAGCAGACTCTATTATTTTAAGTTTCTGTTTAAAAGTCATCTATTCATCCTTTAGTCATTTATTTATTGTCTTCCTTGTAACAGTTACTACGCTTGGTAATGAGATGCACAAAACCCCTTCTCCTCACTGAACTTACAGAACAGATCATCATTGAAGAGCTAATGAAACTCTCAATCTTCCCAGGCGAGGTTAATTAGTATTGCGATCATAGCTGCAGTAGTAACCAACAAGATAGTGTGGAGAAAATGCCATGTTGTGAAAACTCCATTGCTTTAGCAGTCGGTGATGATTTCTTCCCCTTCAGAATAATGAGAGTAGTATTTAATCATTACAGGTCATGGAGTCTTGATCATAAGGTGTCATTCTCAGATTTGCTGAGAGCAATAAATGTGTCTATTTAATGCATTGTTAGACTTAGTTACCTTTCAACAGTACTTTTGATGACATCATTTAAGTTTTACTTACCTTGTGTTAGAGATTTAATTAATAGTATAATTATCTTTTACTTCGATTTGCTTACAGTTCCTAATAAAAAGTCTAAGTGAACCAGGAAATGACGAGCAGGTTTATAGCAACCAGGGAAAGCCTAGAACGATTTCTTGAGTAATTGACTTGGCTGCATTATTTTTATGAAATAGTAATTACAATTGAAAATGAGTATCTGGGGCTGGTGAGATGGCTCAGTGGGTAAGAGCACCCGACTGCTCTTCCAAAGATGCAGAGTTCAAATCCCAGCAACCACATGGTGGCTCACAACCATCCTTAACGAGATCTGATGCCTTCTCCTGGAGTGTCTGAAGACAGCTACAGTGTACTTACATATAATAAATAAAAAAATATTTTTAAAAAAAAGAAAGAAAATGAGTATCTGAAGGGATTTAGAAAGTAAATAGATATTCTGAAAACATGCTGAAACTCAGGACTGTACCAGTCAACATGCTATATAATTCAGTACGATACACATTACTCTAATGGCTCCAGGTTGTGGAACATTTACGTGTCAAGCCTCAGTAAAGCATGAATTTCCCTTTAGAAAATCTTCTGGGAATCCCACAGTTGGAGGTTCTAGCTTTGTTCCTTGTCCATTTTATTGAGACTACACAGTACATAGGTCACCTTGCTTGACTCACAGTGGATACTTAGTAAGCAGAGGTTTCCACTAATGTTTTTCTATCTGCATGCAGGCACCATAGATTTCACTTTGTGAGAGAACACATTCACTCACATTGTATGGTTCCATATATTCTACCTGCACATTATTTCACTGAGATTTATACACAGAGTGAAACCCTTTCAGAAAGTGGGCACTTCCATCTTCTAGCTGACAGTGCGCTGCAAATGTTTACTGCTTTCAAGGGATTATCATTTATTTAAGTTGTAGCTAATGCCTACCATGAATTTTTTAAATCTAAAAATATGGAAATAGAAGTTTTCCAGATACAGGAATTTAAGAATACAAAATATGATGTGCTAAAATTCTCCAGGATGTAGCGCCCTGCTTTGGCTGGAAGAATTTACTACTGACTTCTGTTAAGGCTATCAGGGTCTATCAGGTACTGTCACAGCAAAATAGGGAAGGTGGGAAACAGAAACGTTTTCTAAAAGTGTTGCATTCTGACAGCTTTTCTTTTTAAAACTGACATACTTTCATTGACATAGTTTCAGGTTTCGTTACAATAACACTAAAACCCAGTAGATGACAGTCACATATGTTCAACTCATTTGACAATAGATGTTATCTCATTTCCCTTATAGTATTTAAGGTACTTACATCCCAACCACTGATTTCAGTAATTAATACTGACTGAAAACTATTATACTCCAGTAAACTAACATCCAGGAAACAATCTGTATTGATAATTCATCATGAGCTTAATGAGCATATTCAGACAAATTTTAATAGTTCTTGTACATGATTATTTTTTAAAATTTGATTTATTTTGATTTTAGACCCCTTCCTGATGACTACTTTTTCCTATAGCAAGCAACTGTCAGTGTTCCTGGGTTTAAACCCAGTTGCTCTGACCCCTGTTACTGGGTTTAAACACAGCAGGGAAAAGAAAGGAATCTGAGTATTGTATGTAAAGGGCAAAGCAGGCTGCCCTGAGGACCCTTGGTCTGTGTGTCATATAATAACACAGAAGGACGGACCATTGCGCTCTTCCGTAGCACACCATCAACCCAAATTGTGCTCAGAACAACACTCTCTGGAATTGTACTCCTCACTTGTTGTATAGAGGAGTCTCTGCTCTATCACATATGAGTTTGTGATTTTTTTTATTTTCACAGTTGTTTCTCCATGGAGTCAGGAGATTCTCCATGAAAACATCTTAATAAGTTTTTTTGTTCAAACATTGTCTCAAAGTGAATATTTAATAATTATTTTTAGAAAATATTTGAATCTTGTATTATATTACCCATCTATTTACAGTCTATTAATTACCTGGTTGGCTTCCCATACTTTCTCTAAGGAGAACTAAACTTTAAATCTCATGGAATTTGCATGTAAAAGTAGTAATTGGATTCCTTCATGTTGCACCCTACAGTTAATGAATGAATGAATGAATATAAATTCTGCATTAGTAGTTTTTGTCTTGTTTTAATACTTCACTTTTAGTTGATACTAAGTTGGTTAGTTCTAATGTATTCATTACATACTGAAGCCACCAATCACCGTGCAAGGCTTATTCACTGAAGCCAACTACAGTTGCTTCTCAGGAGTAGCTTCAGTTCTGTTCCTGTAATAGAGTCTATATAGCAAAATTGGAAATAGCACTTTATATTCTTAAATGTAGATTGTCCTGATGCATTAAAGGTGTTGTGTATATAATCACATATATGTAAAAGGGTCTTGTGTGTATGTGTGTGTGTTTGTGTATGTGTGTAGGGGCGAGGGACAGAGGAAAGGAGAGAGAGATGAAAAAATATAGCTACAAAATTTATAGATAAATTAATTGAGATCAAAATAATCATTCTTAGTGAGATTACCCAGATCAAAAGCTCAAATGTCATTTTTTAAAATTTTTTATCTCTGCATCTTAGCTTTGAATTTTAGATATGTGTGTTTCATATGGAATACCCATAGAGGTCAGGAAATTAGTAAGAGGACATAGGGTGGATATTTCAGGAGAGAAAAGATAAACATCATTAGTTATAAGGGAACAGGATAAATGGAAATGCTTAGAATAACAGGGCAGAAGAGGGAATACAGGCAGGAACAGCAAACATTGAAGACATTTAGGAAAAGTCATATGGAAACAGTACTGTATTAGATGTCATTTGTGAGAAGCCACCCACCACCTTGTTTTTCAGAAGGCATCTTACTGGTTGCTGAGGCTTACTGATGGCCAGTGAACCCTAGCCATCTGACTGTCTCTGTCTCCATTACACTGTTATTACAAGCATACTTCACTACTCCTAGCCTTTTATATGGATGCTGGAGATTAAATTCATGTCCTCATGCTTTCAGGGCCAGTTTTTACTGACTGAGCCAACTCCCCAGTCTTGGTGAAGGAATTTTTAAAAAGAAATATAATTGGTTGATTTTAAAAAGCCCACTATACCTATATGATAATTTTAACATCCAGCTTTGAAATTTTGTCAAAGAATGGAAAAACACAACAAAACAAAACAAAAAAACATTCGAATTCCAGGCTACCAATACCTTTTAAAATTCAGATAGTTCCCTAGTTTTAATACTTAGAGATTGTGTCTCGCAAGTTTGATATATGGGTGTGGTGGCACATGGACTCATATATGCACGTGACTCTTGTATACATGAATCGGGCCAGAAAACCACAATGGATGTCTTCTGCTATTTATCTCTACCTTACTTTGTTTTTGAGGTAAGATCTCTTAGTCTGTTCAGAGCTCTGTGACTTGGCTAACCTGACCTTTCAGCAATCTACCTTCATCTTCTTGTTTCCACCTCCCAGAGCTGGGGTTGCAGGCAACATGACTGGGGCTGTGATTCTTACGTAGGTCCTGGGAATTCCAACATGGTGCTTATGCTTCTGCAGTGGACACTTTATCCACTAAGCCATCTTCCCAGGCTCTGCATACAGCATCTTTATAGAGGCACATTATGTCTTCTGAAGAAAGTATTAAATATTTCTAGGTGTTACTAAACACAGGCTTACACCATCAACTCAAATATCTTTGGAATCTTTTTAGAAATAAGACTAGGTTCATTTTTGACTTCATGCTAGCAATTTCTGACATTTGAAAAAAATGTGAGTTTCTTTATTCAGAGAATTAGACAATGCCATTTTCCACCAATGAGACCAGTAGCTAGCTGGTTGATTAGAAGTCCAGTCCTCCAGGGCTTAATATTCCATATCACATGGAACATTGCTTTGCATGTAGACTCTGCAAAGAGATGGTTTTTGAATTACTGATTTCCTTGGTGATTATTCCCCTTTTATTAAACATAGATTCTTTTCTTTTGCAATATAATCTGAATAGAGTTTTCCTTCCATCTACTTCTCCCAGTTCCTCCCTACCTTCTATCCTACCTGCACCTACTCCCTTTCTGTTTCTTGGTAGAAAAGAGCAGGCTTCTAGAAGATGACAGCCAAACCTAACAGAATAAAATATAATAAAATAAAAGCAAAACTTTGATTTTTTAAAAACATTTCTTTCCATGTATGTGTTCTGAATTAAGTAATACTAGTTTTTCTTCAGATATTCTTAACCAAATTTTGATAAGCAAATGCTCTTTGGGTGATAATAGGCCCAGTAGGTTACAGATACTAGCATTCTAATGCATTCAAATGCACACAGCTCCTTGTTTGGATTACATCTGAGTTATTTTTAAAGTTTCCATAAAAGATTCATATTTTAAGACACACATATATGTAGCTACCAAATTGAGCTTACCTTTATAAACTCTTTTCTATGTGATTTAATTTTCCAGTTCTTAGTACATTGGTGCTTTTGTTTATCAGCCCAAAGTCACCAGTTTGGCTTTTTTAAAATTAGTGTTAGAGCCTATATATAACTATTTTCCTGTTTCCCTTTTACTTTGGTTAATATTTACATTGAATATTCTGAGTTACAGGCCAATTTGTGAGTAATTTTTAAATAATTTTTCAAATTTTCTGATACATATTAACATTGTGCAAATGCTTTAGTAGACATTGGACTTGATTTCACTGTATGCATTATAGTAGAATCTTTTGTTACCTAATTTAGTAATAATTTTATCATAGTAAGTTAGCATCTCTTATAATTTTAATTGTTATCAAGAAGAATGACATCATTTAATTTGACAGAAAATGTAGAAAGATGAATTAATGACAAATTAATAATTTACTACCTTTGCATAATACTGAAGCATAGGGTATTAGAAGGATTGATGATAGAAAAGGTTAACAAATTTTAGCAGCTTTCATTAGCTTTGCACCATCATATGTTTGTGGTACTGACTGAAATAGGCTTTATAGCAAATCTCAGTCTAGGGAACTAATTACTTGTGCCGATTGCTGCACTGATGAATAGGCCCTCATTGTATCATTCCCCTAAAGACAAGGAGCAGCCTGGGGTTCACTACTGCATCCTGGCTGATATTTGATAATAATTTTAACAGATAAATGTAGGAAGGCAGAATGATGAAGTACCTATCCCAGCTCTTTGACTATCAAAGCCCTGCACACAACCATCTGGGTACTGCCTCTTTCCTTCTCAACTAAGGGGAATTTTATATCATTAACTGAATTCAAACAATTGTCTTGTACTTGTGTACCTGGTTTGTATATATTGTAAATTTATTTTGAAATGATATCACTGTATTAGTTTTTATGTAAACTAGGTACCCAAACAATGAAGTAAAACAAGAGTAAGTGAATTCTAGTTTTCTGTTTTGAGGACCACAGTGCTCACATGCTTTTGTGTTTCATTTTGATATCATTTCTCCTTCTCATGCATGACCAAAATCAACAAAGGAGTTGTTTTATGTTCTTGTCTCTTTTATATTTTCTGAAAAGGTTACTGGATTCTTACAACTTTTAAAGTATTTTCTTTAAGTAATGTACTATTTGTTATCTGTGCTTTTACAACTTAACTTTTAACCAATAATCAATACCATTTACAAACCTCTTTTTATAGACAGTATCTTTAAAACATTAAAACAATGTTGACTTTATTTGGGTGTTTGGGATCGTCAGCTAGTAAAGAGTATTAATTTGTCAAAGCTGACAGGTAGAGTTTCATTAGCTCATGAAATACAAGTAAGTTCTTTGGTTTTTATTAGTCATACCTGCAGAAGTTTTAATTATGAATATGTTTTTATTTCATTTTTGAAACTCACAGGTTTTCATGCTGTACATCTTTAGTGAATAAATATATTCTCCAGAGATTTTTCTCTATGTAATAGAAATAAACCACTATATTAGTATTTTCCTTATAAAATATTTTTCAGCATGGGTATTTAACAGCAGAGAACCTTGACATTTATGTGTTGCCATATAAAAGATCTATGTAATTGGGGTAAATATCATAGAACTTGGATTTTAAAAAATAAATTTCCAAAAGTATGTTTTCAATATAGTAATTATTGCACATCATATAGCATGTAGTTTTTAATTAAATAGAATAACAGGCTACATAAAACAGAAATTCAATCTGATTTGCTTGAAAATAGATTGCTGTTTCACTCCACAAGAATGGTTTATTTAAAAACAGTAAATGGAAAAGAAATGCATTTTCTTGTGTTGTTCTAAGCCTCAGGGGCTAAATGTAATGAATATTTTAAGAGATTATTTTAATTAAATTCCTGCACATCTAAACAGAGTAATATTTTATTATCACATACATAACCATGTAACTGAGATATTCATTAAAGTTAACACTTTCTGGACCATGAATTCATCGTATGATTTACTGACCTTGTGCAAAAAGGCACAAATTAGGAAGAAAAATGAAGGGGGACAGACTTTGATTAATATAGGTAATGCTATACCATATTTATAATAGCCTTTTCCCTATTCTGGTTTATAAATGCAGCCACAGAGAAAGGTGCCCTGCTGAGGCTGAAATGAGGCTGAGATCAGAGCACATGCCACGAGAGTGTGGGGAAACTGATCACACTGTCAGCAATTCATTTCAGAATGATGTATTTAGTGCTCATTTCACCTTCCAAGAAAAGGAAAGGAGTTCCTTAGACTAGAAGGTGATGTTGTTATTTTCAAGGACATACCTAAGTTAAAGATTGCAGAAGCAGAGTGTGAGATGCAGGGAGAATTAAGAGGAAGGAGAGGGGGGAAAGGCAGAGCAAACAAGGAGAGCTCTATGCAGAGAGTCAGTGCTTCCACGCTGTTTGATAATTGCTAACATATGTGGCGTCTCTGTTTCATTGTAGTCGTCCTCGTGAGTTCTGGCGCCTTGACTACTGGGAAGATGACTTGAGGCGCCGGCGACGATTTGTGCGTAACCCTCTAGGATCGACACATCCTGAAGCGACACTAAAAACAGCCGTGGAACATGGTCAGTGTTTAAACCATTCCTTACCAATAGCAGCAGGTACAGTACTTGGTGATGAAGACCATAACTTCTTAAATACAAAGCACAGCAGAATGTCTAACAGCACATTTCACAGTGTCTTACCCCACAAAGGGTTAGGGGATACATTTTGTATAGGAGCCGAGGAAATGACGGTGTCAAATATGTTTATTTGTTACAGTACAAATACAAAACTTAGGAACATAAACCCATTGTTTCAGAATTTGTCCTTTTAAGCAACATATTCAGCTTTGAGTAAATTAATCCTTCAAGCCTGACTTTAAATCCATGAGCATAAGAAACACAGATTTACAAACCAAATTGGTTTCTAGCTTCTATCTGGTATGTGTAGTTCTCCTCCAGCCGTGGGTTGATAATAAATGTCCAAGTGCCTTGGTACTTGCTGAACCTTGATTTACAGTTGTGATTGATGACTCGTGGACAAGAGAATAGACATTTTCATATGTTCCTATTCTGTACCATCTTGTTTTCAGAGCTTAACAAAACATTTCCTCCTTTTGTTATGATGCACACGATGGTGATTCAATTTATGTAGAAGTCTAATAGCTGAAACAATTGCAAAAGGTCTCTTGCGTTTGAAAATACACTTTCTTTAATCAGAGAATGACCCTTGCTATTTTATAAATTTCTAAAAGCCAGTTAAATATATTAATGGGGAAGTGCCCCTCTCTACATTAAAATTACTTTGCTTAAACAAAATATGAGGTTGTTAAGAGAGAAATAGTCCTCCCCCTCATAAGGATATTAGTTTAACATGCTATAGTTTGTGATGAAATGACAATGAATACCACAATTAAATGAATGTAAAATTATAGTCAGTAAAGATAATAAGAATTTCCATTGATTTTTTTTTTTTATTGTTTCTAGCTGGTACAAAGAAATTACATGTGCTTATATGGTCATGTTTCAATGCAGGTGATGATATTAAGACTTTAGATTAAAAATCTGTAGTCTTGGGTTTGGCCTCAGTCAGGCCATTTAACCTCTTGCACTCATCCTTAAAGAGCCATTTCTAGAAGAAAATGTCCACAATATGTCATCAGATATAACACCAAATGTGACATCAGTCTGTTAAAATAAATGATCATACCAAGAATAGTCAATAACAAAGTGATCTAAAAGCAGTAATAGTCTCGGGGCCTATGTCTTCAACTACAGGGGGTGGGAAGGGGACATGATGAAGAAGTAATTAGGCTACTTCGCTGTGAGGTTCATATTATTTTGTATGGTGGCATAGATTCCATAATTACATATTTCCTCTTTTTTAAACTTTGGGTTTTTGGGGTTGTTTTTTTTTTTTGGTTTTTGTTTGTTTGTTTTTGGTTAATAATACTTTTCATTAAGAAAACTTTGTTTGCATTTTATCCTTTTCAACCACACATACAGGAGTGTTTAAAATTTAAAATTTAATAACTTTTTTTTCATTCTAAACTCTTATTTAATAGATATGAGTTCTGGTGTCCATGTTAACAAAAAAATATTGTTTCCTTTTGCATCAGGAAGGGTAGGATTTCTTTTGTAAAACTGCATGTTAGAAGCTGATTTTTCTTTATTCAGCTTCCCAGAGAAATTCTATTAGTAGAGAAATACCAGTAACTGAATTCAAAATTCAGTATTATAGGTTAAAAACAGAGTCATAAAGTACATTTTACCATTTTGAAGTATTATATAATTCTTACTGGATAATTTTAATTATTGTTAAACTTCACCTTTTAAAATAAACTGTTAACTTTCTAAATTCTAAGCACCTGCAGTAATACTAATTAGTAATACATAATTAAAACTTTCATACTGATTTAGGCACAGCTGTCATTATTATTATTATAGATATTAATTAAATATTAATACAATATTTATCTTTATTTGGTTATATTTGATAGAATTAAGAATTTTTATTTTAAGCAATTCTATTATTTACTAATATCTTACATAAATTGTGTAATGATTAATCATAAAATTCATGAAGCATTTATATTTTAAAAAGCACCTAAATCTATAGCTCAGTAGTATTAGAATTCAGATATAAATTATGTTTAATATAACATATTTAATATTAAAATGTTAAATACTATTTAGGACACTCTTTTATAAAATATATAAGCTATAATTCATTCTTTGTATGTTTTTGGTATCTTTAGTGACAAAGCACATGATTACATACAACTGTTACTATATTTGATATCAGCTTAATTTATGCTAATATATTCTATAAGAAAAGAGCTTAATTTTTAACTTGATTTCTATGAAATCAAATAACTTATCAAATTGACATTCAATCTTGATCTTGTGTTAATTATGGTATTTAGTCTTTGAATAATTCCCAAAACACAATGGAAGCTATCAAACATAAGACTCATGTATGCAAAATAAAACCTTTATTCTGGCCAAAAGCAATTAAAATCATAGTTATACATGTATATATACTATAAAGTTCAGTATTGAATTTAGAAATAGACATTTCCATGGCTGCTTTGTTAGTGTTATATTGTTTTATGACTTTTATTTATAATTTATTTAATAAAAAAGAAACATTTTTAAAATGTAGACTCTTAGAACTTCTTGAGCTGCATTATCATTGCTAAAGGAAGGCATCTGAATAGAAGTGCCATTGGATATTAGTGATGGATTTTGGTAGTGTGAGCCATCTTTTTTATAGATTGATTTGGTTTGAAGGAAAGCCTCTGGTGTAATGGTGGCAGAGTAAATACCTGAAGAGTGATGTTCTCTGTTGGTGCGATCAATACCAGCCCCATGACTCTACTTCTGGCTACCTTCTAGTTAAAAACAAATTTTTTAATTCTGACAATTTAATTGCCCTTCCCAAGTTCACATTAACTTGCTTGGGGAAAAGAGCTTTAGGTAATTTTTCAAGCAGAGACCCTCCAAAGTGGTTATTTATAAAAGTCGTGTTATAATGGGAGGTTCTTGTAACTTTGCAGAAACTGTATCATGATTTAATATTAAAGTAAATATTTTATATTATGATTAAATGTTATTTGTGGATAGTAACATCAGCAAGAAAAGATAGGCATTTCGTTCTTGACATTTTATTCTATTTATAGTTTTAAAATGTATTAGAAATCTGTCACAGTGGTTCCTCTCATATTTCCAATTCATGGAGTCCTGTGTCGCACTTACTTAAGATATGAGCATTTTATATGTAGAAGGATCCAAGTCTTTTCTAACTTCTTCTTTAAAGATAAAAAAACAGAGTTAAGAAAGGGCTAATGTAACTCTTGGAGTGTACCAGAACTACAGCCTAGGTTAACTGAGGGAGGACTGGTCAGATTTTCATGGCAGTATGCATTGTCTTCAAAAGTTTACTGTTAGATAGAATGGAAATTTTTTCGTTAAAGCCATGAAAAATATGTTTAAATAGTAAGAAGATAATTTCTAATTCAACTGGTTAGTACCAGAATATGATTTAATTCAAGACATTTTTATTTTGTAAAGAGTGTACATGATGATGAAAACTTATGAGGAATATTTAACATTGGTTTAAGAATATGTTGTTAATGTGTAGAATGACACTAATAATTGGATCCCTAGGAATGTCAAACCATGGAAAGATCCTAAATGAGATCATTTTTCTGGTAATTTCAGCAATATTATTTACTATTGTTTCCTTTACTATTACACTAGATTCTCTATCTAAAACTTACAGAGAATTCAACATCATTAGGATATGTGCTTGGATTATTTTTTTTTTAAATTATCCTTTGTACTTTCAGGCAGTTTTTCTAGAGTGCATTTTTATTGGTTAGAAACCCTAAGGAAATTAACTATAGAGGAGGTCCAGTTAGACCAGGATAATAGTTGATGGAGATACTCCTTATGTGTCGCTGTTCAGAATATAGGTACACTATTTGCTTTACAACACATTTCATGGCTACCTATATCATATTATGTACTTTTGATGTCATACCTATAGCTGGATTGTAATTTCATTTTCTGAAACTAAGTAGCTCTTTCTTAACACATAAGCATCCTTCCTTGTGACGCTGGAGGCTCCTGTTGCCTGCTTAGTGGGTGTTTAAAGGGGACTCATAGGTTGTAGGTAAATATTTTTCTGTGTTTAGTGTTATTATATTTCAGTCTTACTTACCTGTTCTGTGTTGTATAGATAAATCATTTCACGCCCATATCGTACTCCTAAGAACCTGAATTTTATATTTTGAGGACAAGTCTTTCTTTTAGGCTTTGCTTAGCTTCAGTGAAGTAAAGATATGTTAATGATACCACTTTGGAAAAGCTTCTTTAATTCTGTATAACAATGTAATTAATTATTAAGTTAGTATAAATATTAAAATGAAATATGGCATTAGATAAATGTATCAGTTAAATTATTAAAATGTGAACAATGGTTATGTTCATTAAAATTTTTTAATAGCAGAAGTATCTGACTTGCACTTTAAATTTGAACTAAAAGATCCAAACTTCATCCAATTAGGCTTTTAGACATCAGAATATTTGATACTTATTTATAATTGTTGATTGTCTAAAAAAGCAAATGAAGGATAAAATGACATCTTTCCCTAGAATATATAAACATGATAATTATCTTTTATTTTATGCTTGGGAAAGTTTTGTTCTAATTTTGAAGGTAAAAGAAAGTTCTTTAGCAGAAAGCTATTAGACCACTGAGAATTGCAGACCAGCGCATGTGGTGTGTATTAGAGTACTGTTGGTAATTTTACTGCTGCTAGCTTAAAATCCTCAAGGGGGAGTTAATTACAGGAAAGCCATTCTAAATATCAGTAAGCTGCATATTTTCTATGACAAGAGGTTTTTCAGTTGAGATTGAACAATTCCAGAATCTGAGCCTGTAAAAATAAGTAAATAAATAAATTAAAGTGGGTGTTTGTATGCATTGAGTACAGTTTAGTACAGAAATTTTTGTCATGAAACTATTTAATTCAAAAGGTACCTTGTTTTACCATGAGTCAGCGTGATGAGAACATATTTAAAACTTTCAAATCCCAGTTGGGAAGTATAACACATTATATTTTTAGTAGCCATTTAAAATGAATGAATTTATTTACCGAGCTATTTTAAACCATTGCACATTGCTACCAAGATCTGTGTTTTTTTGTAAATGTTTGCAGATTAAACAGTTTTCTTTTTCAAATAAACTTGGTGTACTTTGGGAACCATAGGGCAAAGATCCTATAGATGTAGGAACATGATGCTGTGCCTCTCATGTATTTGATATCAGGCAAATTTGGGTTATGATTATTTTTACTAGTTGTAATTCTTACTTTGTCTTTTAAATTCACTATGAGAAGCAAAGAATTAAATAATCCTTTAATTCAGCAACATTCATATTTGGACACTAGTTTTCCTTTTCTGTTTCTCTCTTCTGTCTAAGAGCTGCTGCAGCACAGACCGGGGCTTGACCTCGAACTCTGGTACCAGCATGGCTGGGTCTTCATCTTGACTGTAGTTATCAGGGCTCCTTTTACCTTAGGCAAATGATATACCCTCTCTGAATCTGTCTTCTTATCTGAAATTGAGGAATTACCTGGTCTCTAAGAATTAAATGAGTTAAATATGTAAAATATTTGAACACTCTGTGGCATATGGTAAGTGCTATGTAATATCCTTGTTAGTACTATTTTTACTTTGAAGAGAGTTATAAATCACGAAAATGAAGAGGATGTAGCGCACCAGTTCAGTAATAAAACCTAACTGTTGAATGAAAACTTCTTACAATTTAATGTGTAAAGAAAGCTCAGATGATACTTCCTTTTAGATTTCTCAGTGGTCAGGTTTTTTGTTTGTTTGTTTAGTCAAGTTGATTATGTTTGAAAGATCATGTTTTTATTAAGACAATTTTTACTGTAGTGTAGAGAATTGACATGTACTTAATTTAAACACAGATAAAGAACTATCATGTTGCTTTTCCTAAAAGGCAATAGTTAATTGGTACATTTCCTTTAGGTTTGGAAAATATAGAGCAAGTTTAATGTTAAATACTAAACGTTTAATATTAAACCTTTCAAATATTTACTGAGTTTCTATATTTGTGCACCTTACTATGTTCTATTAGAGAGTGAAAAGAGTGAAATTTTATTTACCTGTAGAATGCACTCAAAACTAAATACAAAACATTTCTTCCCATGACTTCCTTATTTAATATAAAAGCCCAAAATTCTATTTAGTTCCATAAATACTGCATGTTAATGAGATGCACGATTAAACCTTTAAAAAATAGTAAATAAACGTTTTACCATGGCCCTGATCCATAGCCATAACCAAAGATACTTTGATCTGCTGAGATAAGCAGGTAACAACACACAAGAGCAGTTTGTTAGCATCAATTCTTTAGGTAAACAGCCACTCTAGGCAAGTGCCTCTCAACCTTCCTAATTCTGCGACCCTTTAATACAGTTACTCATGTTGTGGTGATCAACCATAAAATTATTTTGTTGCTACTTCATAACTGTAATTTTGATACCCTTATGAATCGTAATATAAATGTCTGATATGCAGAATATCTGGTATGCAACCCCAAGAGGTTGCAAACCGCTGCTCTAAACCTTATTCTCTTTTGGGTTTGAGCCTTGTATCTGGGCTGAAACTGTGGTGGGGCAAAAAGCCTTACCATCGGATTTCCCCAATCAATAGCTCCAGTCTGGGGGATCAGGTGCTTCACCTCCCTGGTTTCCCTTGCTAGAAACCCCTTCCTGAACTTTCCCTTCTGTGTCACCATTCAAAGAAATTGAAGGTTAGGAAAGAAACATCATTTCTTGAGCTTTACAAACAAGCCCTAGCTGCTTGTTCCCCACCCCCCCCCAAGACCCCCTCCGCACACATGTACACACTGCACATACCCACATACAAACACTTACACACACATCCCCACACACACACACACACACACACATCCCTGAGAAAACTGCCTGCCCGGAGCACCAGAGTGGCGCTGGAGAGCAACGCAGAGTAGAGTTCGGGTGCTTGCCTTCCAGCTGCAAACTGACTTATTTCTTTGGTTCCTTTGCTCCTCCTTCCCTGGCCTTGGCCTAGTCCGGAGGCCACAGGAGGCTCTTTGCCCAGAAGCCTCTCTGCCTACTGTTCTGTTATGATTGCCCCCGGGGTGTCTTAGCCCTTTAGTTTAAACAGTAGAGGGGGGAGTGAGGAGCCTCTGCTTCCTTGCTACAACGCCCCCCTCTCAATATTTGTGTTAGTGTTGCGGGCAGGGGAGGATGTGGAAAAATGTGGGAGAGGGCCCTGGGCAGGAGGAGGGGGAAATGAACAACAGAATGCTGCTGCTGGAACTTTTATTAGTATCCCATAGGGCTTTGGGATTTGGGCCTTCATCCTCATTGGCTGGTGTTCATCCCCAAGCGCTGACCACTCTTCTGGACACTCCCTGACTCTTTCCAAATACACGCCAGTGTAATATATTCAGTGAAATGAATGGCTACTCATTATTTTTTCCATGTTAAATAAGCATTGTTTCCTAGAATAGGTTCTGCTTTTTCCCACTAAGGGAACAAATTGTGGGGGAGGGGCGCTGCTTTGGGATCCTTTCCTGCCCTAACTATAAGTAAATAAATGGCAGGGTGAGCAGTGCAAGGGTCAGATTTAATGGGATTAGGGTGCTTGTTCAGGGTAACATTACACTAGCTTGGGGAATCGAGTTTGTCAGAAGGAGCGTGTGTGCCATCCCGGTCACTTTACCCAGTGTGGGTAACTGTATAAAAGATTGGCCATCTCTGGCTACCTACCCTTTTTGCAGCCCTACCCCTCTGCCAGAGTGTTTCTTCAGGGCTGATGGACAGCTTTGTTTCCTTTTCATTTCAGCTGCAGATGAAGACATCCTTGCTAAAGGAAAACAGTCCATCAAGAGTCAGGCTTTAGGAAATCAGAACTCTGAAAACGAGGCCCTCCTGGAAGGCGACGACGATACTCTGTCATCCGTGGATGAGAAAGATTTAGAGAATCTTGCCGGTAATTCAGTGGCTGCGCAGATATTTCAGCTGGCTCTGGGACAATGAGCATCTAATTACTTACTTTTTTCAGCTGTGACCACTGGGACTACCAAGCCTACATCCACAATTATATTAACTAGAAATTGGTTTTGTTCTTCCCAATGTTTCTCCCTTCATCATCTATAATTGCTCTTGTTTTTTTCTTCTTCCCAGCCCTCTGATCTTCCTGATCTTTTTCTTTTATATATAATTTCCATTGAAACAAAGATATTAAAAGCAGCTACAACAGAATTGCTTCATGCAGCCTTTGGAAGTTGCCATACTCTATAAAATGAGGATTATAAGTGAAATTCTGCCCATTGTTTTGTAAACAAAGCTTGGAGGCAGTTTGCTTTAAACATTAGACTTTTAGAGAAATACTGAAAATACATGTTAGTGACTCAAAAACTGAGCCTCAGAAATTCCTTGGGAGTCACACATTTTTCACAGTATAGGAATTTTTATTTATATTTAGGAGATTCTCAGTTTTTTCTTGTGGAAAAAAAATTCACTTGTTTAGCCTCAAGTTTTGTCCATAGATGACTTTTTACCTTTAATGTCTGTGATTTTTTATTATTGCTATTATTATTATTGTTGTTGTTACTATCATTATTGTTTCATGAGGAAAATATGGAAAAGCACATAGTTTCTATATGTGAAAATTACATAGTTTTTATTGCAATGAATTTCAGAGAATTGGCATTTGAAAGCTTTTATTTGACAATATACCTCCAACCTTGTGCTGCCATGGAAAATGCAAACAAAGCTGGAGACTGATTACCCTTTTTGATGACCATAAACCTCTCAATGTAGAATAAAATTAATTGGAGTGCGTTTGTTAAGGGGTCTGTAGTGGGAATGGGGGTTAAGGAGGATACTGTTGTTCTGGTATTTTCCTTCACATCTACTTATCCATCTCCTTTTTTTACTTTACTCCTATTCTTATGACTAACGATATGTTCTCACAGTAATAGAGGTGAAAGGGAGTTTAATTATATAATCTTGACAATGGCAATGGGATTAAGAAGTAATCCACACTAATAAAGTGGTGCGGGTTAGAAATGAAGTGGAAATTGTCAGGGGTCTTCTGTAGAACCTAGGCTGCCCCAGCTTCTGCAGCTGTCTGCTTACCCTGTAATTGAATGTCTGAGAATGATTGAAAAAATGTTATTTCTTCTCAGGATTACATGCTAATGTACAGAGGGCAAAAGGAGACAGCAAAAGAACACATAGCTGCTTATTCCATCCATTTACAGGGATGAGCTCTGGGAAATCACGGCTGTTCTGAAGCCTCTGCTCCCCATCTGCAAACACAATGCATTTGTACATTGGGAATAGAGGGCAAAACCTGCTCTGATCTCTGCAGAGCATCCTTCCATTGTCCTACTGGCACACATTAAGATTGATGTGGGATTAAGGACCATCTCACTTCAAACAATCGATGGAAATGTCAGTTCATCTGAATTTTGAAACACTTATTCATCCATTGATTACCTGAATAGGTGCACCTTGTTTATATGCACTATATTAATTCAGAATTACACATGCCACTCTTCTCTTTGACTGTTTGTTTGTTTGTTTGTTTGTTTGTTTTTGAAAAAATACAGGACTTGTACAATGAGAAATTGTAGAATTTCAAATTCTTTCTGAAGCGATCTCTAAGTATGTATGTATTATATAATTATGTTCAGCTTATTTTAGGGCTAGCTCTAATGTACTTTAAGCTGTTCTGTCTATAGTGCATCTATTGTTTTCAGTAGCAGTCTGATTTGTCTCTTTGATAAGCCCTGTGGAGATTTGATTATTCCAATAAAAATTCATTCACTTGGAAACCCACCCTCCAGCTGTTTACTCCCAGAGTCCCTGAACTACACTAATATTAGATTTGGAGGCACTGGGCAATATTTAACAGTGGAGAGGACACTTTGAGAAGAAATATTTTTACCAGTCTTATATGGGGGGCAAGTTACCATAGAAGAGGTTTTGTATAAAACTGGTACAGAATCTTTATCACAGAAGATGGTTTATCAGAGGATTCTGAAACACTTCACTCATAAAGCTAGTCTTTTTGTGTTCATGTCTCAGCCAAGCTCTGAAGTCACCTCTGGCCTTGGAAGCCTATTGAGGCCTCCTTGCTCCTGGTTGTTATTCCATGTTGTTGGTAGCCTGAGGCTGGCTTTCTAAATGGATGTACTTATTTAGGCAGTGCCTCCTTCTTACCTAGAGATTAGACCAACATTTTACACACTCCCTGTAAGATAATTGCTTCTTAGCTTACTATTATCGTTAACTGCCTGTTATAAATCTTATAGTATGAGAATCCGAACTTTGCATCTTCAGAGATAGATTCTGTATGGACAGAACAGAGAAGTGTATAGCTCAGCAATGTTGTACTTAGAAGAAAGAATTTTCAAACATTAAATAGTATTTTTGGTCAAATTTGAGTTTTGAAAATTTTGATTCTAACTTATATGGCTTCTCTTTTTCTCTTGGCAGGTCCTGTTAGCCTGAGCACCCCAGCTCAGCTTGTGGCCCCCTCTGTTGTAGTAAAAGGCACTCTCTCTGTCACTTCCTCTGAACTCTATTTTGAGGTGGATGAAGAGGATCCCAACTTCAAGAAAATTGACCCAAAGGTGAGGAGATGGGGAAGGAAGGGGTTATTTATTTATTTATTTATTTATTTTGTTATTATGGGTTAGTGTGCTCTACAAATTAAAATTGGAATTGGTAAAATCTCATAAGCTTAGTTCAAAGCTCTTGCAGAACTGCCTCTGCTTGCTATAAAGCAGTTATCAGTTCTAACTTAAGACTCTTTTACCATGTTGTTAGATTACTGACGTTCATTTAAATTCAAAAACAATTCCCACTTAATTGCATTTATCATTAGTTCTTCGGGGGAAGAGACCTCGGGGAACATTGTCTATAAATATATTCTGCCTGAAGGGGTCCAGAGTGAATTAAGCAACAAAAAAATCAGTGAGCTTGAGAGTAGAATTGTTTTGTTTAGCCCTTATATTTTCTGGATATAACACCAATATATCATGATGCTTGCTTTGTCCCCATGGCTTACTATTCTTTGGTGTATGTGAGCGTATTCTGCCAGAGTGTGATACCTCTGTTTCCCATTACCTGTGGTAGCTTTTACAAGGCACTGCATAATTTCCTATTCTTAAATGAAAATGTAATTTCCCCTTTCGAAGGTATTTTGATTACTTTTCAGACCATAGCAATTTTACTTTACTTAGAAACATTTCTGTTTTTTAACACAGTCATAAAGCCAAAATAATGTTGATTTTATGAAAGTAAGTACTATAATTTGTTCTGAGAGGAAGCAGTTTATTGAAAAATAACCAAGTAAGTGTCCTGTAGAAAGAATAGTGGTTTAAAATGGGATAATTAATTTTACTGGCCTGTAGTGTGTGTGTGTGTGTGTGTGTGTGCAGTATGTACATATTCTATGTATTGGTAGCCTCTTCTGTTTTGGAATCATGTGGAATTGTGAAATTTTTCTAATTTGGAAGTATTTTTAAAAAACTTTTGAGGAAAAAAAGTTATAATTTTGTTGAGCTTTACAAACAAATCATTTATCTCAGCCATGTTTGCTTCAAGTACTTTGTTTCCATACCACTGTCTATATCAGGGAGAACTTGCTGGAACACATGAAAAGAAAGCCACGAGAGAACTGGTTAGTTGCAGTTAGATAAATTGGTGACTCCGGTACAGAGAAAACCTGAATTCTGAACTTTTATCACCACAAAATGTTTTGTTCTTTGTCTCGTGGCTAAAGTATCTGAAAATATATTATAAATTCATTATGAGAGGCTACCAAAATGACTTAAACTCTGATCCCTGGCACTTCAGAACTTCGGAGAGACTGAGACTTCATTCAGAATAGTTTACTATACTTTTGGGACATAGTTTAAAGTCTAAAATCTGATCAATGGTGTTTAAGAACTTTTTTCAAAATTAAGATCTTTGTCAGCCTTTGAGAACAGGTTCTTTGAAGCTATTTGTTCTTTTATAGGAAGCTGTAGCTTTTAAGTTTTCCTTGTCTTTTTGTAGCATAATTAAATTAGCTTTCTTTCTCTGTTGCTTGTAAAACAAAAGATATTTTACCTTAATCATGAAATTTGTCTTCTACTGCAACCTACCTAGTTCTCTAGACATCAACATATTTGAAATTAACTTCAGCAAATTATTGATAGAATCTTTGATTTAATATTGACATTAATGCTAAAAGATATTTTTATTGTAAACACTTTTCTTGACTACAACATTTTTAACATTAAAAATCTTTTTAAAACTTGCATTAAATAAGGATGTGAGGATATCAAATTGGGATTTTTTTTTCTTGTCAATACTTAATAACTTTTTTGTAAGTAGTTGGAAGAAGTGCTGTTCCGTGCTAGACATGCTTTATCGAGTGCATTAGTCATTTTTTAAGAAAGCATTTTAACCTTTTAAACCAAATACTGTGCCTTAAATGATTTGTGTACATGTCTGAGTAGCTATTGTTTTATATTTCCAAACATATTCCTTTGAAATTTTTCTTAAAATTCAGACCTTTTCCTTAAGAGGATAAACTGTTTTATTGTTCAAAATAATTAGTGAGTTCACTGAATTAATGTTTGTTTTTATTTTTACAAGAAGACACAACACACACACACACACACACACACACAAACACACAGGGTACTAAGTACATTGAAAGGTCAAAGGTATTTTCAAAGTAGGTAGCCCCTAAGCTTATATTTTTGACACAGAATTACCTTTCCCAGGGCAGCCTAGAGCTTATGCCTGTTCTGTCAAGTGACCTGGTACTTCAGAGCCCCGGGAGCTTCCTAGGGCTCAGTCATCTTAGTCCTCCTGTTCTTAGCACCACACACCCCTCCCCCACCCAGACTTCTCATCTGAAAACTGCCTTGTACAACATTTTCTTCTATATCTTTCACTTATAGATAAAAACATAATTAAAAATAGATGAATTTAAAGAATAAAATTTAAATATTAGAGGTAGTATTTAACATATTCTGTTCCTTTACTTCACATGATCAAATCTTGTCCTTTGGCCAGAAAACAAACCAGTTTCTTTAGGATAGTTTCAGCTTTCCTAATTATTTTTATTCCAAACAGTTATTTTATTGCATGTAAAAGAAATCTTATCAGAATTGAAACATTGAAATGAGTCTATGGGATTATTACCTGAAAAAGCAGAATATGGAAGGTACTTTTCCTATTTCTAAATTTTTGGAATTATTTAGGTCATAAAATAGTTTTAAGACCCTTATATATAAGTATTTTCAAAATAATTTTTGAAATTTAATTAAAATGATCATGTTTATTGCATTCATAACTAAATCATTAAAAAACCAAAGTAGTTATAAATCTGAATTGTTCATATTACAAGTTGCTAGAGGAGAGAAATATTGCAGTGACTATTTTATTATTTTTGGTGTCTTTGATTTTTTTGCTAATTTTATTTATTATTACTAGTTGAAACTTAAAAAGAACAAATAGTTGAAGAAAGAGCATGGCATGACTTCATTCTTTAAAAACAACTTTTAAAACATTTAGAACTAGATTTTTAAAACCTTACAAAATTAAAAAATATCCTGATATAATTTTAAATAGGCTTTTTTATTATTTTAAATTTTAGGATTAACAATACATTGTTTCACACTGTTTTCTTTTTTAAATATTGCTATTAACATAAAATATGTGTTATATTGAGTAAAATCCTTCTTTTACTTTTTACTAAGGATTTTAGGAGAAATTTATATAATTAATTCTCCAGAATATGCTGTATTTTAAAGTTTGCAAATCAGAGTTCAAATGGAAGCTTCCTGTATTTAGTTCAAGTTCATATCTTGTAAGTTAGAAAGTGATCTCATCTGCCTTCATTCAAGAACAATCCGCAAGCAGCCAATTACAATGTAAAGTAATATTTTTATTACTGGTTTACTGTTTTCAACAAGACATTTTAGGGCGGGGGCTAGGGGTGCAAAAGGAGGAGGCAGGGGCACATTGACATTGGCACTGAGACACATTTCACATCAGTAAAACTTTGTAAAAGAAATTTCACATATAGTTAAATAATTACTTTCACTTGGTGACAATCATTCAAGCAACCCAAAACAAGGAGGGGCGGGTGTAAAGAAGGAAAAGAGGGGAAGCTACTATACATTGATTTGAAAAATGTACCTTGGGTTTCATTTTGTGTTCGCAAAGCCGGATTGCTTCTTTTATGCGATCTTTAAATTCACATTGTTTGGAAGGAAACGATCATTTTTGTGCAAGAATGTTATTTTGGGGGTGGGGGTTGGTTGGTTTGCCCTCTTTTGTTCGCTTCTTAATTAGGATGTCTTCTGCCTACTCCCGTTCTTTCAGGTGATTTACATAAAAGTTTGTGTTTCGAGTTTTTGCTGTTGTTGTGTGTTCTGAGAGAGCATGCCCATTTATGTTGCTTTCCACGCAGTCGGCAGCACTCTATAGTTTGTCCAAGCTTTTGGGATTGGTGAGGATTTCCCTGGCCAATCTCCAGGTCTGCTTGGCAGCGCTCTCCAGGGCCGAGTGGGGCTTACCCTGGAAGAGGTCGAGGTTGGGCAAAAAGTAGTGAGGGCAGCGGCGGCACTGCAGGCAGGAGATGAGCTGTAGCAGGATGCCGTTCAGACGGTCGCCCAAGCAAGCCTCGTCCCAGTCCGTTTCCCTCGGGTGTTTCTCGCACTCGTACAGCAGCAGCGTCTTCATGTGGTAGTTATTGAGCGGCTGGCCAGGCAGCTCCAGGTGGCGGTCCCGCAGCGTCTTCAGCACCGAGAGGCACTTGTTTCTACAGCCGCCCATCAGCAAGCGGTTCTCCGCCTCACCGAACTGCAGCACCCAGGCGTCGCTTTCTGCGGAGCTCTGCTTGCCAGTTAGCGAGTAGCACTCCTTGGAGAGCAAGTTGAACCCTTCGGCCTTGACCTCCGCCACCCGATTGGGGCCGGGCCAGGGGATGTGGGGCATAGGCCACTGTGCCGCGCTGCGAGGCCAGATCCCGGTGCACTTGAACGCTGGGGTGATTTGCACCACGTAGCGCTCCCTGATGCGCAACTTGACCTCACTAGTGTCGGCGATCATCTTGACCACGTCCCGGTAGCTGCACTTGTCCACCGCCTGGGCTACCAGTGTCTGGAAACGCGAGCGGATCTTGCGCGCAGAAAGGTAGCCAGACGCTGTGATGAACTCGACCCAAAGAGACATGCTCCGCTTCCGCCCATCGCTTAGTTTGAGCACCGCACATCCGGGCAGAGATCCGTCGTCCACGAAGTTGAAGACTCCCATCTGGTTGAGGTAGAGTACCACCTCGAACTCGGTGGGCGAGATTACCTCCAGCCCCTCGTAGCGGGCGTCAATCTCACTCAGAGAGCTGATGAAGCGCGGCTCTTGCACCTCCACTTCCTTTAGCACATCCGACACTACCTTGCAGACTTCTCGGATGGTCTTGGCGATCGCAGCCTTGCGCGCCTGGCAGCGCTCGGTGTAGTATTTATTGAGCTGGTAAACCAGCTTGGCCTGAGCGGCGATCATGTTGGGGCACAGGTCCGGGCTATACACCGGCGTCTCGCAATACGTTGAGGGATCCAAGGCTCACGCACTGGTGGTGGCCCTGCGGCTGTGGAAAGGCGGTGCGTTCCCCCTGAAGCCCCAATTTCACTCTTGCTTTCCACCTGGGCTGACCGGCTGATGATATAGCCGGCTGGCCTTTTCTTTTCCCTCTTTGGAATTTTCTTTTCTTTCTTCCGCAGAAAATTAGAAAGAATATTATTTTTGGGGGGGAAAGTACCTGCAAAAATAAAGACGAGCCTCTCCTTGTGCGGGAGAGATGGATGAAATTGTGAGAGAGAAAAACTAGGTTACCAAGAGGCTAGGCTTAGATGTCCGCAGCAGCCACGATTGCCCAGATATCTGGAAATGAAGTCTTAGAAGTGCCAAAGTCAATTTAAAAATAAGACAAAAACATTCAGTGGTTCATTCTGAAACTTCTCCCTCGATGGTTGGACGCCTTCGCTTAGCGGAGGTGATGCCTTCCTTACCCTCCCCCAAAAGGAAAGTGAAGGATGTAATTAATGCCCGGAGAGCAGCGAAGTACAGCTCAGGCCGCAGCGCACTCAGGTTTGCAGACGCCCCGCGCGGTCTCAGCGTGCTAGTCTCCTCTCTTCTCAGGGGGTTGTGTCGTAGCAGTTTTCCTGGCTTCCTACTGGAGGCGTTGTTTGGATTGGGTTGGTTTGTTTGTGGTGGGTTCTTCCTGCCTTTCTCTAGGTGCAAACTGCTGCAAGTTGTTTGATATTCTTTTCTACCTCGTTATTTATACTTTTGGCCCTAGCAAAATCTATTTTAGTGTGACTAAGTCGTTGCTTGCGTTGTATCTGGTGTGCAGGTCTGAGTCCGGGTTTTTCCTCTCCTCTGGGTTGCGTGTGCAGACTCTACCTACCCCCCACAACTAACACTCTCTCTCTCTCTCTCTCTCTCTCTCTCTCTCTCTCTCTCTCTCTCTCTCTCTCCTTAGTTTATGAATGGTTCTGGGCCACCGTGAAGGGGTGGAGCTTCAGTTCCTACAATCCCTATGCAAGCTGTCAGTGCTTTAGCCAATCCGAGAGAAAGAGAGAGAGAGAAGACAAGCTTGGAACCATAGCAGCCACCACACTGCACTTGATAAAAGGGGTGGGGGGTGTAAGAAAATAGGACTAGACAGAAGTCAAATACACTCACTCGTTTGATAGTCCCATCTTCTTTTTTATCCTCTTTTCTTACCAGTTGCAGTGAAGAGGAGAGTCTTTATAGAAGGGATTCTTCTCTGGGTATGCCTGGAAAGTAGTAGTGGTTTTAGGGAGCTTCACTTTTGGTTTTAATTCTCTGAACATTCTGCAGAAGGTGCAGACTCTAACAAACTGTCTTTGGCTTGAAGGCAAATGGGAGCAGGAAGGGGAGCTTAAGAAAGGACTTAAATTTTGTAGTTCCCCCCCCCCTTCTCTTTCCCTCCCATCCCATTGTTGCCAGGAGCTGGAGCAATTGCTGTGTATGTGTAAAGGAGGGTATAGGATGACAGTCTATAACCATAAATCTCTTGTTAGTAATTTCCATATGCTGTTAAAAATACAGAACAGGACAAAAACTAGTCCAGATATGTTTTTGATCCTTATTTCATAATTTAGATTTAGCTATCTTTGTGTCTTTATTTTACTGTTACAGGAACTAACCAATAACTAGAGGGAAAATATGTGAGTTTTGAGAAACTGTAAGTTTATATTAATATACATTACTTGGTTATACTTGCTAATTGAAATAAGCTACCAAAATAGTTTAGACTTAAAATGAAGGAAAAAAATTGAGCCTGAATTCAGTTTTTTTTTAAAATTTTTTTTAATGCTGTGACTTTAATTGTGAACATATTCTTGGGCATTACTGGTTTAGAATAATTTTATTTTCATAATTGATTCTTGCCTTTAAAGGAGTTGACTGGGACAAAAATCTATAACTTTCCTGTTATTGATTACCCAGATGGCCTTCCTCCTCCCCCGCATCCCACTAAAACTCAGTCTCTCTTGTTCCTTAGAATATGTATTATCCTTAACAAGCTGTGGGATTGTTGCCTTGTAGGACTTTTGGAAAAACAAGGACTGCAGCAAGGTGATTGACTTGCTACTGGGAGTTCATCTCAGATTTAAGATGTTTAAGTTCTCAGTTTTAATACACTCAGGTAGTTAAGGGCTATTTTTAGTTTGATTTGGCAGATAATATTTAAGCCGTGGGTTATGCATAGGGGAAATAAAATCTTTAGCCCGATTTTTTAAAAAGCTGTTTATAACTTTTGTAAAACCCTGTAGGAGAGCTTGACTTGCAGTTTTTGAAACCTACCAGAACCTGAATTCAGTTGCTACAGGGAAAGCAAATGTTTCTTTCTACTTGGCATGAGATGCTTGGATCCCTACCCCTTCATTCGTTCTTAGTCTTTGGTGGTCCGGAGGGCTGGAGACTTGACCCGCCTCCACCTTGATGCTAAAGCTCTTTTCTAAAGAGTATTTGGGTTTTTCTTTTTTAAATCAAGCGGGATTTATCTCTTGGGGGCCATTTTAAGTAGCTAGGAGTTGGGAAGAACCTTGCAAAGTAAGCATCAATGAGCCTCCGGGACCGTAGTTTCATGGGCGTTCCTAAGAGTGAATGCACTACTAGGCGGCTAGCTGCGGCCAGCGGTTTCCCGCTGGTCAGGGAGGCTTTGGTGCTGCAGGACCCAGATCATGCCAAGTAGCCGGGTAACTAGCGAGTTCTATAGTCCCTGCCTTGGAGGTGTTACAGGCCAGAGGGGTGCACTCCTGTGGAGTATGGGACCATAGGGAAAAGAAGCTTGGAGCAAGTCCCACAGGCAGTGCTGGGCGGGCGGGGACTGGTGGCAAGGCCCAGGTGCAGAGTTCCTCCACATCCTCCAGGGGCCAGCCAGATCTGCAGCATGCATGTGGCCAGAGACGCCTGTGGGAGCCCTTGTAATGCTGGCTGTCCCAGCTCGGCCTGCCACGTCTTCAAGCTACAGGACACGCGCACCCACTGCATTCACCTCTCCCAGCTTGAGCAAGTTTCCTCACACCCTTGTCCACCGTTTCTCCACTTCTCTTCCTAGAGGCAAGGATGATAAAACGTTACAAATGTTTTGATTTAAAAACAATTCATTACCAATTTACCCTGTCTAAGGTAGATGCTCTAGTAAATAATAAATCAGTTAAACAAAGGCGACTTTAATTTATCGCTGTGGTGCTAATTAGAAACATCATTCGAGCAATAAACTTAAACACTTCCAGCAAACACTGCACCCCTCCCCCTTACCTCTCTCCACTGCCTTGGCTGAGAGCAGCTTCTGCTGTTTGCGGCTCCTATCCTTGGTTGAATAATTGAAGGGGGAAACGGTATCTGAGGAGGCTATAATTGAAGAGCCCCTGTCACCTCTGCTTTTATGTATGTTGGTGTAGAAGTCCATCAGCAGCTCCTTGATGGTGTATTAAAACGAAGTGGCAGCTCCTTCTGCAGGAGATGCGGTGTTCTATTAAGGAGACCGAGAGAGAAAGAAACTCTAGAGGCTAAAAGCCACTTCAAGTCTTCAGACCGATTGATCTGTATTCTCTTGTTATAATCCGTCTCATCATACTTGAGTTAATGAGGCAAAGGAGGGGGAGTGAAATCTGATGGTCCCTGACAAATTCATTAGGGAGACTGCAGGACATTTTATTTGACTGTTAAACATCTTGTTTGTTTGGTTTAGGCAGTGCCAATATCAGCATGCTTCTGCCCAGAACTGTGGTGTTGGGCTGGCTGGCAGCAAGGCATTCCTGAAGGGAAGGAGGGCATGGAGGGTGGTTCCCCCTCCCCCGTGGATTATGGGTAATGCAGAACCTTCAGACTTCTCTGGGCCTAACATTTCCTATCATTATAATCGTGACATCTAGAAATGTATTGAGATGGGCATGTTTTTAATAACTATAAACTATGTGCATGTTTAAAACATTAGTCCCTGTTTCTTTAAAAATTGAGTCGGGTTAGATCAATTACTCCACTAGCTTTTGAGATATGTGGATATTTAAGGTCCATACAGCAGTCAGAAGCTTAAGTTACTCCTTATTACAACTTATTTTTACTTGATCATAATTAAACATAGTGAAGTACTCTCTTCTTCATCAAAACCAATGTGAGCTGTAATTTGGAAATTAAAAGGTTACCTACTTTTACAAATTCTTTGAAAGAAGATTACTGCATTTAGACCTGGGGGATTTTTTTTACAGTTAAAATTAGCATCAGGACTTCAGTGTGGAGAATAGTGCTAGGATCAGGTGGTGAGCCTACAGAGTTCTTCAACTGAAAATTCTTCCAGTTGAAAAATAATAGGCAATTAGGCTAAAGTGTTAACTTTATAGTATTTTATCCTAAACAATGTTGGACTTGGATTTTTTTCGAAGTTTTCTTGAAAGGTAGTAAATAACCCATTTATGAAACTTTCTTGCCTAGAGAATTCAGTTATATTTTCTCTTAGCATTGACTTAGCCTCAGCTTAAGTGCTTTGAGAAAGAAGCCTGCATTCCATTTGGGGAAATCAGTCTGGGAGAAAAAAGCAAGCTAATGCCTTTGAGTGTCACTTCCATCTGTCCCTGCATGGCCGAGGACGCCGTTGCTGCAGGGTGACTGTGGACCTGGGCACTTCTGCAGCAGTTCAGCTCTCAGAGCTGCGGAACGGTGCAGTCAGGGCTTCTGTGTGTCTGACAGTTATAATCCTGTTTACATTTGCACTGAGCACAGAACCCTTAAACTGTTTTATTCTGGGCTGATCTTTTCTTAAAGATATGTTTACTAGATTAAACTTCAGTGCATTTCTTCCTTTATCAGATTAGTGAGACTTAAAAGGTATGTATTTTATGGTGTACAGAAACAGTATACAGTAGTCTAACAGTCTTTACAAGGAGTACACAGGGCTTATATGATATGACCTCCATTTCCTGAAAAAATTTTAGAAACTTTCAAGAAATAATTAAATTATTTTCTTTTTAAGAAGTCTCTGAAGTACTTACACTTTTCAGAATGCAAAGTGTTTCCGTTTTCACCTGTATCTATTCTTAATCTCTTGTGTAACTTGGAAAAATCTATGCATCTATTTATACAGTGATTCAATTTTAGTCTTTATATGTTGAATTAATTGATATAATTATAAAAATACTTGATTTGTGGAAAATTTATAATAATGTGGTCAAAATATAATTTCAGAAATAAAAACTATTCTCTGATTTTAAAAGCTATCAGTTATGGCTAGAAAGAAAGTAGATTACTCAAACATGGCTTGTTAGTGTTGGTTTGATGGAATTTTAAAGAAGTAACTGAATTTAAATATGTGCAAGAGATTCTAACAATTATGGATATTTTACTATTTCCAGTCTTCTTTTCTATTATATGTCATTCTCTGGCAACTGAAGTGATTTTTCTAAAACTCTGAAGTTTCTTCAGAATGTTTTTAAGGTAGTGATAATTACTACTCTGGAATTAATTTGTAATACCCAGTTATTGAATATTTGCTTTGAGTACTTCATTTTTATTATTTATTAATTATTTTAAATGGTCAAGCATTCTGTTGAAATACTTCATTCAGTTTCATAAAATAGCTTTAAAACAACAGAAAATCCTTGCATCTCTTTAATTGGTAACCCAGGGGTATTGTTCACATTTAAACAGTGTGAACTAAAGATAGTGTTCTGTCAGGTAAAGTGATAGCTTTGACTTTCCACAGCAAACCTATTGAAAGGTACTGAAAAACACAGCAGTTTTATGTACTTTTTATGGGTATTGTTTGGTGGACATACTGAGTTTTCAATATACCTTCCATTATACTACTTACATTGCTGTGACATTTCCTCAGATTAGACTATTCTATTTATAATCCTGACATCAAGATGAGGATGGTGAAAATATAATATGTTAAGTTTTATCCCAAGTTGAGCAATAGCTACCCAATTTTGTACCATATTAAACTATACATAATTTGATTTCACTGAGATATATAGTACTAAAGTAGGAGACTTCTGCTTGCCAAATGGAAATGGCCTTTGCCTCACTGAAAGACAAAAACCATTGTACAAGAGCTGGGGAGTAAAGCATGAACACAGAACTTGGCAAGAATTTGAACTTTACTGTACTGCTATCTATGTTTTTTAACATTACCAAGAAATCATTTAGGTTTTTCTCATTTTAAAGGTACACTTTTTTTAAGTTATTTATTTTCTTTCTTCCCATACATAAGCATTTGTTTCTCAAAAGTTGGATATGTTTCTTTCTGTTGCTAACTTTTTCTTTTCTTATTTAATCAAAAATTTGAATCAATTAGAACTGTACTGTGAATAAAATGTTAAATTTTACATGCCAAATAGCTTTGGCTTTAATAACTTTTGGCTTTCACTGTAATCTCAAAAAAATAATTCAAGTAGTAGGTCCACGTCTAACAGTTGTTAAAGCTGAAAATATAATATATGGGTTACTCTCTGGACAGCATTTACCTCGGATTTAATATCACTTTCAGAAGATAAGCAGGATTAGTCAATACTAAATTTAATGATAAAGAAAACAGAAGGTTGGTTTTATGGCTCAAAGGTGTGATATGTTTATGAAAATACTGTAACTTAAGTGTATTGTATGCACCTTATGTCCTGGGATTTTGATGCTATTCCTGCGTCTACTGCCTGTTATGCTTAGTATAGGACATTAATGGAAGATATTAATGAGTTTAGTTATGAAGGCTTTGGCATTACTGAAGTATACTTAGTTCAATATATTTTGGTTTTAAGGTTTGTTTCATATTTCTCTTAGGTCATATGTAACATTTTTGAGGACCTAATGTTTGATAATACTAGATAAGCAAATCATATGAGTATGTTTTTATTACAAGTTAGGAAAACTAGCCAGTTTATATACCTTATTGTATGATCAGTGGTCTTAAAGTACTCCATATGTCATTGGTAGCAGTAGACTTATACTAATATCCCCTGAGATAACAGAACATTTTTAATGAATGTGCTACTCTTTAGTTAAAAGTGATATGCAGAGAAGGTGGTTTCTCTGATTCTTGTAGTAGCTAGACAACAACAGAAGGTCTTGAGACCTCTATCTCGTAGAAATGAAGTAACACTCGATGGTCTAAGGAAGCAAACGTTTTTCCACAACCATATGAAATGTAGCGGGGAGACAAAACAGCTGCTTTGGCCTGTGGGTATCAAATTCTACCAGTCTGTTTCTTCTCTGAATTTTCCCTTTCTATCTTCTCGTGTTATCTTTGGATCCTAAAGAGTCATTCTCTTATTCTCTAACGTGTTTTGTCTGTAGTGGGTTTAAATCAGCGTAGATAAAGTGGGAAATCTTTGATCTGTGGCTCTGACTGTTTCTAAGTGATGTGCTTGCTGGGAGCAGACACTGTCCATGCCCTTTCACTGTGCTATCAGCTAGGTGCACACAGAGGACGGCAAGGCCACCAGATGCATAGTTAATCACCAGTGAGGTCAGGAAGGTTCCAGCTGGACTCAACCAGCTCTTCTAACTATAACATTTATTTCTGTGGAGTAACTTTTTGTTACATGCTCTAAAATTTTTCAGTATTTTCTGAAATCTATCCAAAACTCTTTGTAAATATTAATTAATGATGTAGTTTTTTTTTTAAGTGTATGGTTATTGCTGTCACATAACCTACTGGATACATAAAATAAAAGGGATGCTCTCGTGAGTGTTAATAGAGAAGATCAACTTGAGGAACAAAAGCTGTCTGGGTGACCCCATCCAGTCACAATCTCTACCCATTTCCTGAAGAACTGTTTGTAAGATGGGGTCTCACCGTTTACCTCAGGCTTGCCTCAGACTCTCCTCCTGCCTCAACTTTCCAAGTGCTAGGAGTGCAATATGCAGACCACAGTAAGATATTTCCAGTTTTAAAATGGGGGGTTTGGATTAAATAATATAAGAGAAGTTGTTGAACTTGGCGAGTTTATTTTAAGCAGAATGCTCTCTGTGAAATTTTTGGCTTTCAGCGTTGTAGTAGCATAGGGTTGTGAAAGTTTTTAAGAGAAAACCAGACCACTTTTTTTTTTCTTAAATCATACATTTTTGATTGCAAATAGTCAGGAAGGTCAACAACAGAGCAACTTGAGAGAACGTTTAAGGATGCTGTTTGTAAAAACTGGACTATTACAATGAAGCGTGCTGTGTATTCCTATAAAGATGTGTTTAGTGGTGTGAGCATGACTGGTAGTGACTTGTTCCTAAGTAATGAAGGAGTTCAGACTTTAGATATCTTCATGAAGATTTCTGTGGTGTAAACAGTTTTTGAAGCCAAAGGATTTCAAGTTTTCCATTAATTTAAAATGTGTCTTCTTAGAGAAATGGCTTCATGAAGCTATGATTTTCTAAATTCATCATTTATTAAAGTATGTACCCACGCTGGGATGTGATTCTCACATGTGTCCTTAAAGAAGGACATTTTTATACTTTCCCATGCTCTTCACTTGTTTTCGTCAGAAGATTTGACAGGCGTAAATGTGTTAACATCTTTGATTTTTACAGATGTTCCTAGTTTTCTCTCAAACTGTAAAAGATGCTGTATCAGAGAATCATGGTAGGAAATAATTTCAACACTTCCTCTCACATATGCCTTGCTAAGCATGTGGATATTTTAGTAGGGAACGAATTTAAGCAAGAAAAAATATGTTGTGATCTAACTGTTCTCATTTTCAAACACAGCTCAGCAATCTGTTATTGGCTGTATTGTGATTGGCTGTAGTGCTCTCTGATACAGCACTTAAATGGGCATGGCTGAGTAGTTCAGTTTTTTGTTAAGTTCATTGGAAGGCCTTCATCAGTGCATTTAGGAGTGCCAGGTGGCCAGCAGGAGAGTTGTTGATGGGCACTCTGTGGGTTTGCAAAGTGCAAACCTAAAAGACCAAGAGATGAGAAATGCATTGCTATTTGTGAATTTGTTTTATCTCACTTCACTTGAAAATTTATGAGTAGTGTGGCTTAAGGTGCTGGACTTGTGTGTTCCAGGGCTTGCCCCCACTGATAACACCCTTGTTGGCGTGAAAGTGCAATGCAAATTATGACAGTTACAACCTTCTGTTTTGTTTAACCTGTCAGTAGATTTCCTGGCTCAGTGCTGAGGGCAATGGTGTGTTCAGCTAGTCCATATTCACCTAAACTTAAAAGGTCAGGTTTCTACAGGCAAGCCTAGTCAAAGCCTAATTGATGAGGAGGGCAGGGAGACAGAATTTACTGTTCTGTTGGCTAGTTTCATATCGTTAGGTTGTCCTGAAAGCATCAGGCAGTCACAGCCCCTTTCATGTAAGTGCTGACCCTAGACAGGAGCTGACAATCAGAGGAGGCAGCCACAGGAACCAGTGCAAGTAGGCTATTGATTTTTCAGTTAGGTCTAAGTAGTTTGTAGTATGGGTAATGGGTGACAGAGGCAGGTATGTCATTATCAATGAGCTCCAGAACAGTAGCGACAACCTTCCCTCATATTTCCTTCAGCACTGACAGTATGCATCCAGAGGCGGTCAATAAATCGCCCAACCCTTAACTGACAAGTGACTGGGAGGTTTAGGTTGAGGAATGGAAGTTACAGAGCTAAACTTCTCTTCTTGAACATGTGTAAGATTCAACAATGTAGGAAGCAGTTATAATACTGTAACCTTTTGAAGTTTTGATCTGGATGTTTCTGTGGAACTCTGAAAATCAGAACTTGGTTTTAATGAATTTCAGTATCAGAATAATATACTTAGATAGAAATGACCCAAGTAGTTCTGAGCATAGATTAAAAAAATATTTAAATTAGGTTATATGGTTTTGCTTTTATTTTAGATTAGCACTTTGTTTATTCTTTGGTGATTGTTCTGCCTCCCAAGTTTAATTAATTAAACATTGTTTCCAAATACATTAAAATTCCAAAGTTTTAAAAGTTTTAATTGAAGACCAATTACAAAGGTGGGAGAGGGGAGAATTGAATCTTTGAAAATGTAGCTAAGTGGTTGCTAGTTGACCTTTAAAATTATTTCTCATAGTAAAACATATGGATTGGAGAGTCATTTAATTGTTAAAGTTTTATGAATTATGATTGTTTCTGAATTTAGACAGAAATGGTATTAATTTTTGTTTTTAAAGCATTTCATGTAGATAGTTATCAGGAAGATACAATTTTTATTCATGTGACCCCAAATATATAGCAAATTTTGACTAAAGCTAGATTTATTCTAATTTTGAGATTATTTTACGTTTAGACCAATCTGTTTTGTTTCAATACATAAGTAGTATAAAGGAATATAATATTTATAGCTAGGAGTTGGGATTGTTCCAGGATCTTTGCAAATTATCACATGTTTACATTTTCTACAAACTTTAAACAAATTGAAATAAGACAGAAAAGTAAATGTTTTTTTAAACTTCCTTAAATAACTTATCGTTATGATATCTTGTTTAACACTGTGACATTCTACAGACCTGAGTTTAATCTGTAGCACCATCTAGCCCTGGAGCACCCTGCATAGCCACATGAATCACTTCCATTTGTCCCCAGCAACTACAGACCCCATTTAAAGAAAACACCAACCAGTAGGCTAACACACAGCGAAGGTATTGCTACTTAAAAGACTTTTCTTAAGTTGATCATGGCAGGTCTGTGTGAACTTCCTATCCTGGCTTGTTTTTAAGATATAGACAAAATTTGAGTTGTGAATGGTGGCTGCCAGAAGTGTTTTAAGGAGCTTTAGGATTATGTTGCTAATACTTAGGGAAGTCTCATTCGGATCCCTTGAGTTAGCCACCTTTTCTGGATGATAGATTTTTTTTTTTTTCTTAACTTGGATGTTTTCTTTATTTACATTTCAAATGTTATCCCCTTTCCAGGTTTCTAACCCCATCCCCGAAAACCCCATCCCACTCCCCCTCCCCCTGCTTCTATGAGGGTATTCCCCCACCTACCCACCTACTCCTGCCTCCCCACCCACGAATGTTACAGATTTTTAATGCAAGATTCCTTTGGGGATCATCACTTTTTTTTCTTGCTGTTTATAAACTATTGACTTAGTATTTTCCTGGCTTAAGTAAAAAGATTTAGCCTGAGAATTTCTGTATCATTCTCTATATTTGAGGTAGAACTTCTTACATTGCATTTGTAACCTTCTTGAATGTATAGGTTTTTTTGTTTTTTTGGGTTTTTTTTGGAATGAAAAAAAAAAAGCTACAGAAAGGGAACAAATTAAATTTTCATGAAAGAAAATCCTAATGAGCAGTGACAGTGTAAGAGAAAGATGATTGCCACTTGGTCATTGTGGAGAGGCACTTAGATTCGGTGTCAGTGGTTCTGTTAATGATGACTAATGTCTTTCTTGGAGCAAGTGCATGCTCAAACACACTGCTGCAGCCTGGAGAGAGAGGCCTTAGCAATAGGCACCATTAAACAAAGCTTTAGGTGTCCTAAAACAAAGACTTCTTCATGCAAACAAACTGACCTTTCATTTTATATATATATATTTAAAAAATGTAAACATAATCCTAAAGCATTTACCACAAATTGCAAGTTATTTTATACACAGTGCCAATGGATTGTTATATGTGTGTGTGTGTATGTGTGTGTGTGTGTGTGTGTGTATATATATATATATAT
>NC_034593.1:77105469-77123338 GCF_900095145.1 Mus pahari
TATATATATATATATATATATATATATATATATATATATATATAGTCTTTCAAAGAATAAGATTCCTAAATTTGTCACTGATAGAAATGGGCTTGCACAGGATCACAGACATTAAGAAAGTTTTGAAAAGAAGCAGATTCTTTTCATAACACATTGCTGTATCCTGAACAAATGCTCTACAAAAAGGGAATGAATGACTCAGAAAAATCTTTTTAGACCTTTTAATCTTAAATATATTGGTTACAAAAGAATATGACATGTGTTATTTCTTCAGCTGCTCCCCAAAGTATAAGACCTTTTAGAAGGGCATTTGCAATGCTTGTCATATTATTTCATATACATCTTATTGCCTGACATGTCTCAAGAACCATGAGAACACAGATGTCATTGCATTCAGACAACACTAATTACTCTGGGATTTTTGCAGCCTCAGTGCCTGCCTGTAACTGTCGATTATGATTGTTCACGCGTCCTACAGTGAACACTTCGCATGAAGATAGTGAGCCCGGCCTTTTAGTCCCCTATTGTTCTCCAAAAGAAATTGAAAGAGGAAAGAATCCTGACACATCAGTTTCATACAGTATGCTACATTTGAACTATGTTTTGGCAACATTTCCTTTTCTGGAATGAGCGTGCTACACTTTAGTGTGCAATGAAATCTATTATCTGTCTGTTCTTTCACCTTTCTGAACAGTCTTTTATATTATTTTGTCTTCAAGATTCGTAGGAAATTTCTTTAGGTAGCATGCAGTCTGAGAGAAACACTAATTGTGGTGAGTCTTTTAGAAGTGACAGTGCTAAATAATAAATATGTATGATGTGTTCTTCTGGTGTGCAATTTAATGTTTAATAAGAAGCAAAGACTGTTAGTCTTGATTTCAATGAGTGCAGTCAGCTTATGCTTTTAACACAGGTCAGTTCTTTTCTTTGTTTAATTTCTGCTACAACAGTCTGAATTTTATTTGATGATTCATGTTGTTAAGGTGCTTTTGAAATGCCAGAGGTCAAACAGTGGTCAGATCAGGGCCCTGACTATTAAATGTGAAGGCCAAATACATGTTTTGATAAAAAGCATAATCTGTGTTAATTACCGATTGGAAAATAAAAAGCTCTGATAATGTAACTTCACATGCTGATGAAGCAGAATGGAAGCAGCTTGATCAGAGATGTCTGATGAGATAAAACTGCAGTCTCTGCTGTACAGTTATAGTAATTATGACTAATGAACCGTCCAGTCTGGATGAAATGGCATGCCCATAGGGACTGTGTCCAATCAGCTGTGACTTATGCAAGCTGAACAATCCATGGATGGGGATCCATGTTCTACACTAGAATAGGCATGCTATTGCTTATTAACATTGCCTTTTAAAGACACTTTAAGGTGATTAGAAGCTATCTAAATTTTGTTAAATATAAAATATAGTTCTTTTTACATACTTATTTAAACAAATATTTATTCTCACTCTGCCTTACCTCTTATCCTAAGCACACAGATGACAATTCTGTTGACTCTGTGGCTACTTGACTGACCTCCTTTATTCTGCTGATTCCCTTCTTTTATATATTATTTGTTTTTATTAGAGCATGTTATTCACCGACCAGATCTTGGCAAAATTCTCCTGAAATAATAGCATATGAACATTCCCCACATTGTAGACCCACTAATAATTGTTTTCCTGCAATTAATTCATAAATTCTCATACTCACTCTGAGGTAAGATTTTGTTGTCATCACTGTACAGGTGCAGATATTGATACTGTGACAGCTGGAGGAAGCCTGAGTAACTTGACAAGATTGCATACTTTAGATCTAGGGTTGTCTTGTTGGGGCTGTTTGTATTCTCTGATCCAAATGTATTTCAGAATTATCTTTACACCTCTTTTTTTCTAACCATCTCTCATTTTGTTGGTTTTGATATGGTGACAGAATTACAGAAAAATTTAAAGCTGAGAACTCATGTACAAGTGTAGAAGTATAATTTTTATTGGACACATTTTGTGACTAGGGCAATAAAGGTAAAGCTTCCTAGTATGTGCTTTTGACAAAATATGCATCTAAAATGTAATAATTTAATTTATTCAAAAATGTGATATGGTCAGTTAACTTTTAACCTATAATAAGAAAACAACTTGAACAGTTATTAGTAAGAAGTGCAGGTAAAGTCGGTTATGTTTTCTCCTAGAGCTATCTACGTTAAGGGTTACCTCACTGTACCAGGATACAGGTATCTAGAGTGGCCTGAGGACTTCATCTACAGCTTTCCAGAGAGTGGGTTTTCATAGAGTTTTCTGAGAAGGTATTAGAAATAAAAGCTAGAAGAGGAGAACTGGAGAGATGGCTCCAAGGTTAAGAGCACTGCCTGATCTTCTACAGGATCCAGGTTCACTTCTAAGTACCCCCATGGTGGCTCACAACTGCCTGTAACTATAGTTCCAAAGGCTCTGATGCCCTCTTTTGTCCCCATAGGCACTAGGTACACAGACATACATGCAGACTAAAAACCCATGCATATAAAATAATAACAACAACTTTTTGAAGAGAAAATTTTAAGTGACTCAGCAGTATTAATTTGTTCTGCAGAATCCATGCTTATGTGTTGTTTATAGGGTTTATGAAGGGGAATTGAACAAAATAGACATATTTTCTACTGGCTGCCATTGTGAAGTCCTTGTCTTTCCTTGATGCTATCATATGTCCCACCAAGAACTATTGTTTTTCCTATCCTAGGTATTATTTATCTCAAACAACTCAGCACCGTATGTCTTCACTTTTGTTGTCTCCGCTATCTTACTGTATTCCTTTCTGTTTATTATGTTTTGAATATGGAAAGTTGTTGGGAGGCAGCTCTTTTATTTACTTGGTCACTTCATGACGAAGTATATAGCACATGCTTAATAAATACCTACAGACCAGTTGATAATTGTGATGTCATCCTCTGTCCCAGAGATCTGTTACCATATTCCAATAATCAATGCGATGTTTGTCGAGAAAAGAGAATGTGTTTCCAAGCTCAGTTGAAATAAGACGGCCAGCATGTGCTCTTGTTCTGTGCCGTGCAGTATTCTAAGTTCTTTGTCAGTGAGTCTATATTGAGCTATATCTATATCCTTTTATTATCTAGTTATTAGGAAACCAACTCAGAGATTAAAGAATTTGATTTTAAAATGAGGAGGTACCAAAAAATGTCTTGTAGATTTTATTTAAAGTCATCGTGGTTTTATGGATATATTATCACTACCACTCTATTTTCTTTAAGGCTTCATCCCTGCAATAGCTCATGCTTTTAAAGTCTGTTCTGCTTTCTCACAGCTTATGTCTTCACAAGACACTCCGAATCCTTGTTTACCATGGACTGGTGGTTCTCCTCTTCTTGCTCCCTTTCCCCAGGCCTCCCTGCTTTTTTGTTGTCTGTTTATTTGTTTGAGACAGCGTCTCTTTTTTATATAGCCCTGATTATCTATGGAACTTACTATGTAGACCAAGCTTGTTGGAGCTCACAGAGATCCACCCTCTTCTGGCTTCTGAGTCCTGGGATTAAAGGTGTGACCCACCATGGCCAGCACTCTCCATTCTTTCTGGCTCTTTCCTTTATCCCTCTCTCCTGCCCTTCTCCTTACTTCCCTCCCCTCTCTTCTTTCTCTGCTCTCCCTTTTTTCTTTAACTATGTCCTATCTCTAGTCTCCTGTAACCCTGGTTCCCTCTCATCTTTTCCTTTCCCCCTTTCTCCACATTCTGGTCTTGTCCCCCTCTCCCCTGCCCTATCTGCAGCTGTTCTGGAGCTCTTTGCAGTCCCCCTGCCTGCCTGCTGGGAGTTTTAGAAAAGTATCATCATCCCTAGTCCCATGAATTTCCCTCAGAGATGGACAGAACCATGGCCTTTCACTCTGAAATGGTATGACATGACCAGATAACACTGAGAGATCTAGGCAGCTTGACAGTTACCATCTTTAGGTAAGTTTTAGGAAAATGCGTGTGATAGATATAAACTACTTTAGAAAATAAGTTTAAACATTTCTCAAGTAATTTGTAGCAAATTATAAGATAAAAACTTGAAATTTAGATTTGGCTTTTTCTAGGATTGAAATGAAATTAATAAAGTGCTATGTATTTATACTTAGGAAACGTTGTGGTTTGTACTGAGGCTTTGTACAAAACTAAACCACCATGCTGCAGAGGGGAAGCAGTTTACCAAATACAGCAATCTCTAGACGTAAACTGAGTGCAGCTTTTGTATGGTAATTTATGATGTTTAATTTTGCAAATGCTGAAATACTTGGTATATTTTATAAGCTCATTTCCTTATATTTTGTTTATGTAATAGTTTCTCACTAATTAAAGACCAAGTTATACTTAAAGTTTTTGTAACAGACTATAATGTTTGTACAGAGTGCTATAAAACAATTGTGAAAACATTTAAATCTGAATCTGCTGTCAGCTATCGATTTCTTTCATGTTTAACATTAGGATTAATCTACAAACAGTCATTAAATATTCAAACAGACTGTTATTGTGGAAGAAAGTTCAGTAAGATTCTGAAATGGTTCATTGAAAACAAACCTTTTTCATATTGTGTTTCACTAAACCATATTTGATTAATTCAGAAATTACCTTTTACCTTTGAATTTTTCATTTATAATTCACATACCATACTTAATTCTCAAAGCTCAGGAAAGTGCCATGTGATTCTCTCTTTGAGTATTTCTTGTGGAGAATTTCAACTGTACCATTTCATAGCTAGAATGTTAATTCTATTTTTAAATGTTTCACAATATAGTTTATAATGAATAAAGATGTAAATGTACCACCATGTTTTGATTTTACATATACTTACCATATCTGAGCAAGGGATGAAAATATTCAAAGTGTATGAATAGTCATGTTTGCTAGGTTTTAATTTCCTTTGTTACTATATTTAGATGTAGTTTGCACTGTGTATCTTTAAGGAACTCTTAAATTATACAGTTTTACCATATTTTGGGAAGTCTTTTATATATTAAATTAATAATCTAGGATCCCACTGGACTCACCTTGTACTTTGGCATGGAAAATGTCAGCTGGAAAAACCAGGAGAGTTGTTACATTTCAAGGGACACGTGCACACTCATATATGTGTATTGCATATACTACTAATCTACCTTATAACTTATGAATGGTATAAGACGAATCTTACAGAGAACCTAACATGCCATTCTCGCCATCATATAAAATGTATTTGTATGTCTTATTTTTTATTATGTTACAAAGTCTGTATTTCAGGCTTATAAATAAATTTGCCATGAAGTTTAAACTTTTGAAAATAAACTCACTGTTTCAGGTCGGCTTCTCACAGTAGTTCTCCTGCCTTGGTTATATTCAGTGCTTGGATTATAGGTGTGAACTGCTATTGCGGGTCCTATTTGCTATCATTTTCAAGAGGACGTTAAGCAATATCTCCAGACCCCCATCCTTTAGACATTTTCTAGGAACATAAACGGAAGGGTTAGAGGGAGTCCCCTGTGTGTACAGAAAACAATAGGGACTTTCATTGCCATTTATCATAGGTACGTATAGGTGTGTGCGCGTGTGATTATCTCTGCTGCTTTCCTATTCTACTTCACAGATAGAGTAAATATATATAGTCTTTGACAGAAGAATTTAACATTCAAATAACAAATAGGGAAAGAAATGTCCTTGGAAAATAACCAGGGATATCCAGCAACAATGAAAAGAGCTGAGATGCGCAGAATATTATATGCTGATTGGTAGATTTGTAGACAAGGAGAAAAGATGTTGAGTAGCTGTGTGCATTTAAGGCTAATCTTTATGCAAGAACCAAGAGATTCAGGAGGTATCATGTGAGCAAAGCTAATAGAAGAATTACAATGGAGACCAAGTGGGAAAGAGAACAGTGGGGACTGATGGATAGTCCATGATGCTGAGGTAATGAGTGCTAGGCCATTTACAGTGGATACAAAGTAGTAATAGATACATGGTAAATCTCTCTTGTCAAATGATCCCATAGAGACTATATTACATTCTAATACATAGCTTGGCTCTTCCCTATGTGTGCTTGGGGTGGACATTGGTAGATTACTACTTAGTATAGTAACTGTGTTCATAAGGATTCTCTACTGTTTCTAAGACAAATATATTTACCCCCCCCCCCTTTTTTAGGACAAAAGAAAGACTGAGTATTCTCTTTCTTTTCCTACTTTTTTTTTTTATTTTGAGGCAGAGTTTTGTTTTTGTTTGTTTGTTTGTTTGTTTATGTAATCCTGGCTGTCATGGAACTCACTATATAGACCAGGCTAACCTTGAACTCACAAGATCCACCTGTCTCTGTCTCCTGAGCGCTAGGATTAAAGGTGTGTGCGGTCACTCTCAGCTGAGTGGTCATTTTCAATATTATAGCAAGTTACTGCAAATGCAAGATTTCATTCAGTGTGTCTCACTATGCTTGAATCAAGGTGTTAGCTGAAGTGCATTCCTCTTTATAGATTATAAGGCAAGATTTGTTTATTTGCTTTAACTTCTAGATATCTCTTTTCCTCTTTTCAAAGTCAGTAAGCACAGGTAAGTGCTGCTTTTATCTTGGACTCACTCTTAGCCTTTGGCCATGAAGAACAAGCAAGTTATTACAATTTGAGCCTTACAATTAGCTAAGAGCTGAGTGAGCTGCCTAAAGCCACATCATATGCCTATTATAACAACTTTCTTATAAGAATTGCCAAAGGTTTGCTAAGTTATTTTCTCTTTCCCTTAGTGACATATGGACCTCTTGTTGGGTCCTACACCCCACCAATTCACCATCTCTGTGTAACTTCCCAGGAACCAAGTTTCTAATCACAGAGACCTTGGGGGCAGGGTGGTGGTGGTGGGGGGGGGGTTTCTGTATCTAAATAACAACAGCATGCAAGGAAGCAAGTTCACACCTTACAAAGAATAGGAACCAGGCATCCAGGAAGGGTCATTCTGTCACAGAGTATCTTCATTCTGTAGAAGTGTTTTCACCTTAACAGATTTCATATGTTAAGCTATCAGTAATTTTGTAAACATTGTCTTCCTCTTTCTAAGAACAGACTAAAGCTTTAAATGTTTATGACAAAATTTTGTAAGTAATTTTAGTTTTCAAATTATATTAGAAAAATGCTTTTTGGTTTACTATGGCTTTAGCTAAAATTTGAAAATGATATCTCTTTTAAATGCCAATGATTAACATTTTGTGCCATTCTACTGAGTATTGATTAGGAGTTATTTTGTTTGTTTGTTTTTTGTTTTTTGTTTTTTTACTGTAGAACTGAAGGAAACCCTTTAAAGAAGAGGTCAAGTTTGTGTTTGTATATACCCTCCTGAAACATGCCAGCCAATGAGTAGTGCCAGTGAAGCTCTAAAGGCCAGTTCCCCAGTTGGCCAGTTTATTGCCCTTGCTTCCATTGAAATCTTTTATTAAATTTGTAGTCATAGAGTATATATTACCATAGAGAATAACTTTTTAGAACATGTTTTAAGTTGTCCTTAAAACGGATGTTGGTTTGATCATCCACATGTATGTACTGTTTGTTATAGATGAAGCAAATATCTGGTCCTTTCAATAAGCTAAATTGAACTTACCTACCATTACAGTCTTGTCCTGGATATCATTTGCACTCTCTCTGCTTTCCCCTTCTCCCCCCACTTCCCTTGTAAAAACACTTGCTTCCACATATCCCCAGTGTGTGTGTGTGTGTGTGTGTGTGTGTATTCACAATTGGTGTGTGTGTGTATGTGTGTGTGTAATTTTGGCTTATTTGTTAATAATTGGTTTAAAATATTTTAGTGTTAAAATTATCTCAGATTTAGCTAATGGGAAACCTTTCAAGCTTGTTCTTAGTTTTTTTTTTTGATGTGCCCCTGAATGCTCTCCAGTACTGCTTACATCCTGAAATAGTGTCTGGTCTTATCTTCCCTCCTGAAGCCTTGGAATCTGTCTTGACTCTAAAGACCTAGGTTTCTTTCTGTGATCAGTGCTTCACAACTGAGTTGTGGCTAACAGATGAAACTGCACATGTGCTTGTCCTTTCTAACTATGTCTTTTGGTTAATCGTGGGTGGTATTCTTGTTTGTATGACATCTTGCTTTTTATCTTCTTGTTTCTATAAAAGGTTGAATTTTAAGTGTATACCTTGTTTTGTATCATAACATAAACATGTATGTTCACAGACATGCCTTGTAAAATGTTCAAGTCACTTTATGTGTTCGTGTACATTTTCATGTCATCTTTATAATTTATAAATAATGTTAATATAGAGAATAGTTGCAGTTTTAGAAGTTTTGAATTTAATGCAGATATAAATTTAGTAAAAATAAAGGATAATGAACTATTCCTTCTTAAGGGGTATATAATCATTCCATGCACTTCTTTGTGTGGGTGCTAATACGCCTGCTGCTTCAGAACTGCCATATTTTGGTTTCTCGTGGGATTTTAATCTTATTAAGTTTTGAATATATTAAATATTGAACCCACGGTCTGAGAGATGGCTCAGTGGTTAAGAGCACTGACTGCTCTTCCAGAGGTCTAGAGTTCAATTCCCAGCAACAACATGGTGGCTAACAACCATCTGTCATGGGATCTCATGCCCTGTTCTGGTGTGTCTAAAGATAGCCACAGTGTACTCATATACATAAAATAAATAAATAAAATCTTTAAAAATTATTCAACCCAATACCCACTTAAAATACTTTATAATTAATTTACAAATAGTTTTTATTCTGAATACCATCAGAGATAATTTTGACCTTATTGAATATTTAGAAATACCTGAAATAATTCTTAACTACATTGCAATTCTTAGACTGTATATTATGCTGATTTCTTTTATTTACTTTAGAGTCCTTTAGAATTTTTTTCTTATTCTTTTTCAATTTTTATTAGGTATTTACTTCATTTACATTTCAAATGCTATCCCTAAAGTCCCCTATACCTTCCCCCCTGTAGAATTTTTTTCTATATTTGTTTTTAGACATTTTAAAAAAAGATTCTGTGTATATGTATGTGTGCCTGCCTGAATTTATATGTACAACATATAAGCAGGTACCTGCAGAGGCCAGAAGAGGGCTTTGGAGTCCTAGATTTGGAGTCACAGGGGATGGTGAGATGCTTGAGCCGGTTCTGGGAACCAGCCCTTGTCTCTGTAAGAGCAGGAAGCACCTCTGATACTGAGTCATCTTCATCTCATGTTGTGGTTGCTTAAAGAGTTGTATTTCCTGTCGTCTTGTGTCTTTTTTGCTTATTAGGATGCACTTGTTGGTAGTCACAGCTGAAGCACTAGCTAGATACTAGTACAGTTCAGTCAGAAAGTATGTTATGTTTACTAACTAACTTAAATTGCTGAAAATTGGTCAGAACGTTAGTCTTACAGTTTAATCTGTTGTAAGTAACAGCATGCATGTTATGGATTCTCTTCTGTGCTCCAGATCAATTTTCCTTTTTAGAAGCATCCTTAGTTGCCAGACACTTACTTACATATGGACTATGATGAAGTGGTGACCTTGTGACTAAAACATCCTCACCACTCATCTGTTTAAACACTTCTGTGTTAGCAAAATGGCGTCAGGGTAAAAGAATTGTTGGACAGTCAATTTAATGAGTTTCTAAACAATGGTAAATACTCCTTTTATATTATAAACATGCTTTAACATGGAAGTCATTTCATTTGGAGATAATGCTATAGATTTTATTTTTTCTATAACTATTTCAGGTGATTTTCCCCACAGTAACTCTTCATTAAAACAAAGGGCTATGTTCTTTCCAAATGAAGTTGCATTTGGGTGTAAGAACAATTCAATATCCCTAAAGTGGAGAAAATACAATAACCTTTTTATATAGGATATCTAGTGTATCTTAACTGCCATTTTAAACTTGTTTTTAAAATCAAAACATGGTCTACAAAGTTTGCTTTATATAAAATATCAATTAATTCCCCTTTTAGCATGTATGCAGTTTCACTAGGATTACATTGTAAATTCGAATATTTTTCATTCATGCACAATATTTCACTATCTAGGTCTGAGAACCTAGACTGGCCAGGGTTCCTGGCTCCCTCATGCTCTCCCTCTGATCCTGACTTCTTACTCCCTTGACCCTCTGTTATAATTCTTGGGAATCGGAATTGCTTGTGGAGAGTACACTGACCTTCTCTCACAGGAGAGGCCCTTTACTACCTCAGCAGACAAGTGGGTGCTCTTTCAAACTGGCCAGTCAAAGCTTTACAGTTTTTTTAAAATCATTTATCAGAAATAAAATACTTTATAAATAGAAAAATAATGAATTCAATATGATAACACTGGGAAAATAGTGTGGAAAAGTTCAAACTAGTATTATCTACAATGTATGATTAGAAAATATTAAAATTTTAGATATGTTATAAAACATTGGAACTGCTCCATGACCTTTGTTTTGAAAAACTGAATCATATTTAAAATTTTCTAAGAATAGAATTCCTATATATCTCAGACTATTAATTACAAGAGTAGAGTCATCTATATTTAGCATATTCAAGTAGAATGTTCCATAAATATTTGTGATGGGTATATAGGTAATTTAAGTATGTCAATTATTTTTGGCAGATTAACTTTTGGGCCAGTAGCTCAGTTTCCTATGTAAAACATTTATAATGCAATAATTGAAAAACTTTCAGAGATATAATTTATTTGCATGACTTATTGCATAAGTTTATACAACTTAATTGAAACTTTAAAGACATTATTTGTGGGAAGAAACTAGTCCTTTCTCACAGGTTAAGGAAGGAATAAGTGAACTGATTCACTTGACTGTAGGCTGAGGAAGAGAACTAACCATTTCAGTCACTGTAGCCGTTGGTACTAAATATGATGAAGCTTTCAAAGCAGAGGCAGCATGTTGTAAAAGTTTTCTTAAAATTTACTAGGTTTTTAAAAATATTTTTGCAAAGCACCATTTATTGAATCACTAATACTAATTTATTTTTATTTCTTTTTCTTAAAGACTAGTAAACCACACTGAGTATGTGACAGGTTGTGTAATCTCACTCTCTCTAAATGTCTTTCTTCTACAGTCTCCTATTGTTTTGATGTGAGTTTTGAAAGATTAAATTGGTAGATACACTCATGATATCATTTTACTGTAGATATCAGGTTTGACACTTTCACGACTTTAGTTCCTAAAGCGAGTGATGATGTGTGGGCTGGGTCCTCCCCTGCCCCAGTCTCACTGTTGAAGGCTCCTCAGAGAGATGGGTGTACACCATGGCAGGACAGAGGGCAGAGAAGCTCTCCCCTAACAAAGCATATTTTAGGCACAAAGGCATAGCATTTCACTCATAACAGAGGAGGTAGATGGTTGAGGGAGTACAGGGGGTGATGATTGTACATCTGATATCTTTTGATAAGTAACAACAAATGTACTTTGAAATAAAAGACTTTTTCTCTTTTGTTAGTGTTTGTTGTTACTTCAAGCCTACACAAATAGAACACATAGATAAAAACGAGTTTTGTTTTTGCTTAACATAATATAAAGTGCATGTAGGGTGTGTGTGTGTGTGTGTGTGTGTGTGNGAGAGAGAGAGAGAGAGAGAGAGAGAGAGAGAGAGAGAGAGAGAGAGAGAGAGAGAGAGTCAGCAAGTGTTTTGAAGGTATTTTACTTGCTCTGTTCTCTGGTTTTGTCATGTGAGTTGAAGTACCAAGTCTGTTATCACTATAAATACATTGTTATTCTTAAATTTTTATTTTTAGTTTGCCATACTGTTTATTTGAAAAATTACCTGTTTAAGGAAGCAATTCATTGGTGTCCTGGAGTTGATGAATTTAGGACAGCCATATTTTAATCCTTGATTCCCGGAGGATTTTCTTTAACAATACCTTTCTCCTTTAAGTCCCTAAAACTACAGTCCTTTTGAGTGAATAGGGGCTATTTTATACACCACCCTGCTCCCAATCCAATTAAAGGTTACATAATAGATGGATTAGGGAAAGTTTACTTCTTAACAGAAATAAAGCTTTAGAAAAATGGTGCCCAGATAGCAAGAGGGAATGTGAGGGAAAGCGGAGAAAATTAAGGAGATAATGGTCAGTAATCTTAACTTGTCTGATGTTTGCGCTGTTCATGATAGAGCCGACTTTTAGAGTAAGGGGAACAATACTTCAGATTCTTTAACCATTTTGTTGCTGAAGTTTGGCTGTCTCTTCAATTTTCTTCACTTTTGCTTTTGTTATCTGCATCTTGGGCAAATATGTCTAATCCTTTACTTCAAGTGTGTGTGTTTTGTCGTATTTTCTTTTCTGTTTTGGAGTGGAGTGATAGTATTAGAATGAGGTAAGGGGATGGAAAAGTTAATCTGGATAATAGTTTCCTTTCATAATTAAATAAAATACAAAAGCAGTGAATTCACTCTGTGTGTATTTATGCTTAAGTGTTTATTTTAGAAATTTAAAAGGTAAATTGATAATTTTAATTATTTTTAGTAAATTTTATAAATTTCATCTAGTTGTAATTATATGATTAATTTTTGGTTATTACAAAGTTTAAATCGACAACAACAGAGCTTTTTTTGTTTAAAAATAAATATTATCCGATATTATGATCAACTGAGTTTCTATTTCCAGTCTCTTTTATAGAAACATGGAACTTTTTGTTCTCTTTTCCTTAGAAAATCTGGTAACTTTTTCCATCTATGCAGAAACTAAGATTAAAGACAGAATAGTACTATCCAGGAAAATATCACTGTTCTATGACATCATTTTGAGGCAGTAAAATGATGTTTTCAAGTCTGTAGACTAACCAGTAGTCAAATTTAAAAGCAACTTAACTCTCACTGTCCTAGAGTGTTTCTAGAATGATGCTTTTCCAAGTATGATGGTTTGTGGTAAGGCTAAATGTTTAATGAGTCTATGTTAAAGGCAGTACTTATCTTCCAATTAACCTCAAGACCACGCTGGCATTTTTGTAAATCCACAGAAGTATTTTGAGTGAGGCCTAAGGGGTGAGCTGCAGGCAGCCTGTGAAAAATGTAAAAAGACTAACCTGCTAACAAACCCTGTGCAGTGGGACAAAGGAAGTTTAATCCGTATTATAGTAAATGCAGGCTTAGTGTCCCAAAAGGGCTTTGCAGAGTGGAGCAAAACAAAGAAGGGGCAGTGCTAATAAAAATCCAGGGCTTTTATTTTTATACACAAAATTGTTGCAAAAGAAAAACTGATAATAGCATTAAGAAAAGGTTTGAATGGTGGTTTTAAATATGATACTAAACATTGTATTTGTTCACCAATTGAATGCAGTTTGTTATACATAAAGAAGCTAAAAGTAACATGTGCAGTGTGGCCATGTTAATATTGCCAAGGAGCCTCTGGTGGGTACTGTGATTGTGGGCTTGCTCAGGCTGGAGTGTGGCATAGCTTTCCTATGCAAATATACACATATTTTTGAATATGGAAAATTGGGGTTAAGAGAATGTGTTCATTCACTGTTAATTATAACAGTGCTCTCTGCCTCCCAAGTTTTGGAACATTTATGCATCAGGTATTTATGACTATGCCTAAGTTTATATTTATGACCTGTAAACTTAAAATTGTATTAGTCCAGGAAAGGAAATCCTTTTTTATTTAAAATGAACTGTTTTTGGAAAGATGGCTCCTACATTTTGCATTTTGAATTTGATAGCACTAAAAAAAAAATTAGCAAGGGTTATTTTGTTCTAATAGATGATATTACTCACTATAAATATCCTAAAGTGAGTTAAATAACTTACTTTCAGTGTTTGACCACATTTTAAAATGACTTCCTTGGTAAGTAGCCTTAAGATTATATCTAATGTAACTTTCAATATTCTGTAAGTCCTCAGTCACTCTTTAAGTCACATGTTGACTTTATTCAGAGAAAATAAGCCGGTATCAAAGTGTAAGCTCTTGAAAATTTATGTGACTCTCCTGTGTTATCACAAACACCAAAGTCCTTTGTAAAAAACCAAATGTGGAGGTTTTTTTCAGTAAGTCATGTCTGTAGCTTCTAAATAATAATGGTGTCCCTGAACCGGATCTTTAAATACAAGAAGCAGAATAACACTTTGTGAAGAATTTAATTATTATTAATATACATAATTGGTGTATGGGGCATCAATTTCCAGAATAAATGTTTTAACATCTTATCAAGGGATTTTAGTAGAATTTTTAGTTCATATGGAGTATTTAATATAGATCTTTTATTTCGTATCTTAACCAAAAATTTCCTTCAGTATCACTTTTACCCATGATTTCTTTAATTCTTATATTAGTAATAAAGATGTTAACAAATACTACTGATTTCATATGCATTATAGTTTATAAATTAAGCTTTTACAATTATTCATAATATGAGGGGCATTCCTTAATGCTTTCTGTTTTACAAGTTGAAATTGAAAGTTGAGACTTAATAAAGGTAAGTACTTCCTTACCTACTCATAGATGTATTCAGTTCAATTTCAGGAAAATGCAGGTCTAATCACTGATTTCTCCTTTTTCTGCTGTTGCACCAATTTGAATGTATCATTCAATCATGTCACAGTTTCTTGAGATTTATTTATGCATTTATTGATTGTAAGAACATTTTATAAAAATATGAAATGTTTTAAGTAATGGAAATGAGTATAATAGTATCATAATACTGTGTAGTACAATGTGCTCTGCTCTGATATGACATATTAAAACCCAGTTTTAGAAATCAAACGACTATCCAACCTCATGATAAGTGTAGACTGTGAGGATTCAACAGGGAACACAACAGATGAGCTTCCTCAACACTGTGCACAGAGTTTACATTTTAGCAGTGGGCGAACAACAAGCAAGTTGGCCATAGTAGGGCAAGTGCAGGTGTGTGGCGGTAGTTTTGGAAGACAGGAGAATGGATGTCATTGGAGGCACCGTTGAAGGAATTAGATTTCAGTTGTGAGCAAAGAATGAGCAAGGCTGCACTAAGTAAATAATCAAAAGTGTGTTTCAGGTGTAGGGATTGATGCTTATCAGAGACAGCTGGAGTATGAAGAGAAGTCGGGAGGGTTGGTGGGAGCTAGGTAGACAAGTATTAGTTCCAGTACCAAGACAGTTTTCATCATAGAGGGTCTGGCCACTGGACGGCATTAATTAGCTAACTAACACAATCTAAATTATTTATTTAAAGGAATAATTTGAGAATAATATTTATATTTTGTTTGCTTTCTTTCATTCCTTTAATTCATACAATATCTATAATATAGAGCTATATTATATAAAAATGGCATAAAAATGGCTTCTGAATAACTTTTTAGTATAAAGAGAATGGCAATCAAGTGTCAGATTTCAAGAGATTAGGATGTGTCTGACCATTTGGGTGATTGTCTTGTTCTTGCTCATTAAGGAGCTGATTAACTATTTGCAGTGTTGCAAACCTTTTCTAGAGAAGCAATCATAAATGACTATGTAAATCTAATTTTCTAGGATTCATCCAATTTCAAATATTTTCTCTATTGGTAAAGTATGCAGAATGACATTTGTACTTCAAAAAAAAATGTTTCCATCCAAGTTTCTATGGCCACACTGAAAATTTTAAGGAAAATAAAGATCACCTTTCTTGTTATGCTCTATAAAAATATTTGATAACAGATAAATGGATAGTGAACTACTTTCTAAACTACCTATTTGATCAAAATACAAAGGAAGGAGCAAGGCAATTTCACTTCCCGTAGGAAGTAGTGGATAGTCTCTCCTCCGTAAGTGTGAAATGCTATTCCTAGACGTTAAACAAATTCAGGATGTATTCCCTAGTGCAAGCTGCCTGCTGGCAACAAGATACAGGAGTTCAATGTGTACACAGAGATAAGAATGACATGTAATTTGTGTTAGAATTTGACTGTTAATTGTGTATAAAACTGTGGCCTTTCAAATCCAAACATTTGGCAGGGTTGTTAATTGGTGAAAAGAGAGGAAGTTTGAATGAAATTACATCCAGAAAAGATAGAAATTTACATAATTAGTAAAGCTTGATTTAATAAATATTTCTTCCCATTTGAGAGGGGGAATATCAGTTTTGAGGCACTTTATGTTTTGGTTATAACAATTGATTTGCATTGTTTTCATTTTACAGGGAGATGAAATATATAATTATTTTGGCCTGATTTTCAAATAACACTGCTATCTTGAATTTATTTAAACTTTGCTATGAAACTTTAAAAATGATATTCATGCATATGTTGCCAAGTTGATAAATATGTAGAATAATACATTATTAGACATTGAAATACTATAAATTATTTTTCTGCACTTGAATATGAATGTTCACATATGCATATATTGTGTGATGGAGAGAGAGTCCCAGGTTTCATGCATGCCAGTATACATACTGGAACCCCCTGAATTTGTGTTGAAAAACATTCATGACTAGGCATTACAAGGTTTGAACTGGCTAGCCCTCATCACCATTGCCTTATGAAGCCATTCATTGATTATGACTACAGCTTCTTCTCTTTAGCTTTAGAAAATTCATTGTTTCCTTTTTGTAGTAATAAGAAAATGTTTAAACTCATGTTCAATGTTTAGTCTGCATAAGTCATAGATAAAACTTGTCATATTTAGAACAATGTCTGGTAGATGGTAAATGCTTAATACATTTACCTCAAATGAAGGAAAATATAATTACAGTAACAGTAAGTGGCATTTATAATGCTGGACATGGCAATATACGTTTGGAATCCCAGTGCTGGGGAGGCAGAGATAGACAGATCCCTTGGGCTCAGTGGCCATCCAGCATAGCTTAGTTGCTAAGCTCCAGACTAATTAATAGACCCTGCCTCAAAGGAGGTGGATGGCATTCCTGAGGATGACAACCAGGGTTGTCCTTTGGTCACCACATGTGTGTGCACACATGTGCACCTACACAGATTTTTGAAAAATGAAATGCCATTTATAGCACATAATGTGCTAAGAATTTTACATACTAACTCATTCAATTCTTAGTATTACTGTTACAGTTTCACAGTAGAAGACAGTACTGTCCTTAGAGAACTAATTTTCCTAATAGTGCTAGAACTCATTTTGAACCCAGAGATCCTGACTGCGACCGCAAGCTGCTTTCCTCTTTCTGCGTTGCCCTATGGAATCAAGGGGTAAGGAGTGAATGGCTATAAAGGTGCCTCTGGAATATTTCTTCCACTCATAACTGAGTAGTTCCACAAATTATAAATTTCATTCTAAAATGCCATGGTTAACTCCAACATAAAATAATTTATGTTTTATTGCTTAATTTTTCAAAAAATTAGTGTTAGATACTAGAACACATTAACTTTCATTTTTAAAATCTGTACCTATCGTAAAAGGTGTGGCAGTGAGCCAGGACCCTAAAAAGAAGACTTCATGGTGAATGGGGGCACATAAGAGAGGAAGTGAGTGGGACTAATGGCTGGACTACTCTGGGATCCTCCCCCTTCCCCACCACCCCATCTCCTTTATATGGTTTTTAAAGAGGATTGCTATTCTTTAGCATCATTTTTCAAAATAGAGAAACTGATTTGGAATAAAATAAAAAAAATGTTTAAGTCAGAGAAATTCAGAAATGTCATTGCTGCTGAATTCATGAACAGGCAGCAGCTATTGATGTTTGTCCGAATGGGGCCTCCACCCTGAGTATAGGAGTGCTCTTGAAGCCCCATTCCTTCTCGAGGAGGAATGACTGTAAATGGGTGCTGGGGAGGGCTGTCAGTGTCTCTAATGGTGTAGCCACTAGAAGACTAGGTTAGAAGAAAGGGTTCAGAGGGGGGTAGTGAAGATTAGAATAATCAAAACACATGATATATAAATGTGTGATGCATTTTAAGTCTTTTTTCTTTCATTGAAATAGATTTTTTTTCATATAATATATCCTTGTTATTGCGTC
>NC_034593.1:77123553-77130184 GCF_900095145.1 Mus pahari
GTGTGTGTGTGTGTGTGTGTGTGTGTGTGTAAAGGAACTATAGGGTAAGCAGATAGATTAATAAATAAATAAATAAACAAAAAGTAAAAAATGTTATTTTTTTTAAGTCAAGGAAAAAGGAAGAAAATAAAAGTTTCCAATACGTTATAAGAGAAAGAATCTCAAAAGATGTCTCTGGGTTTGGTTTCTGTTGGCCATCTGCTGCTGGACTTGCTGCCTACCCTTAAGTATAGTTTATTTCCCCTGTGAGACTTCCTTAGAGAAAAGTAAATTTTCATTTGCAAGTGATTATGGAGATTGCTTCTTGGTTAGGGATGGGGCTTGTGTTCACTTCTCCTTTAAGTTCTAGGTCCCCATCTGCTGCAGTCCTGTACTGGCCCCCTACATTCTGCTTCAGTCTCTGGAATTCCTATGTGCATTGGTCCTGTTGTTTAGAAGGCCTTGTCCCCTTATTGTCCTCTATTCCCTCTGATCTTACACTCTTTCCACCTCCTCTTCTTCATGGTTCTGTGAGCCAAGAGGAGAGCTATTTGATGGAGCCATCCTGTTCAGGGCTAAGGTTGCAGAGTCTCTCAATCTCTGCATATCATCTGGCTGCAGTTCTCAGCGTTGGGTCCCTTCTGGGGCAGGAAGAAGCTCCTCAGATGGATGAGCAAGGCACTGATGTGTGAGTGTAGCAGAATGAGAGTAGCAGTCTTCCTGTTGCTGCATTCCTTGAGTAGAAAGTAGTAGTGGGTTCTATCCTGGGTTTTATCCAAAATACACAGTAAAAGAAATGGTCAGGACTATGAATTTTGGAAAGCTTGCAGGTAGGACTGAACACTAAATATGTGTGATATATATACTTTTTCAGTATTATTTTTAATAATGCATATACTTTTTTATTTCTTTTCTCGTAAGAGAGAAGAGGAAGTTGCAGAGTTGTGGCCCGGCTGGCTTTCCATAGACTTGCTCTTCTTTCTCCTTTTTCTTCTTATTCTTTCCTGGGATTTAAACATATTAGCAACAGGCTTGAAAATCAAGAGTCAGGCTCTGTATTTTAAAGCACTGAAATGTTTCCTTTGTGTAACTTCTGTTATCTAACAAGGACGAGCTTTCCTAACATAAAGTATTATACAGTTAGGCTTCATGTTACTCATAGACAAATTTAAACATTAATGAGAGGGTACTGTGTTTTCTACAGAATGCTTGTATGTGTGATGTGCCTACAGATGGTAGCATGTTCCAGTGCATATATGTGTGGAGGTCAGAGGACAGCGTTACAACTTATTAAGGCAGTGTACTTTTGCCTCAGTGCATACCCTCAGTTTGGTAGGCTGTGACCTGTCCCTACCTTGCATCTCTCCATAGTAGTGCTAGGATTGTTGCATGTTTTCTTTTCCTAATTTGGTATTTACTTATTTTATCTTACATGTTTATGTGTCTTGCCTGCATATATGTATATGCATGATGTCTATGCTTGCTGCCCACAGAGGTCAGAACGAGGGTATTGGACCTCCCAGAGCTGGGTTTAGGGATAGTTGGCAGTCCAGGTCCTCCGCTAGAACAACATATGCACATAACCACTGACCCCTTGCCAGTCCTGCTCTGGTTGTGGTTGGAGGCTGGGGGTTGCCTCACTGGCACTTTCACTCACTGAGCTGTCTCCCCAGTTCTGGAGGCCCCTGCATCTGAGTGAAGTATGGTGGTGGCTGTAGTCCCCATTGCCCTATCTCAGCCGTGGAAAACTCACACTTGGTAGTATATCCATATGAAGACGACCTGTAGGAAATCAACATAGCTTCAAGTTTGAGTTTGCAATGACTAGTTTCTGAGTGCTGCTTATTAAAGCTGATTTGCTGACATACAGCAACATTTCGAAACTCTTTGAAGAAAGCATACATTGCTATTCTTTTTTTTTTCAATAATAATATAGCTTTATTTTTTCCCATGCATGAGTTTGGACCAATAAACTGTGTACTGTAGAAATCTCTGATCTTTCCTTCAGAGTAACATTGTCATCATCAGTGGGCATCTTTTAGTGAATTCATAACACTGACTGTACAGTTATACAACATCTGCCTTCCACTGGCTAGGGATGTCTTCTGTAACTGGAAATTATTTGTTAGTAGTGATAACTGCTATAAGTTTTGTGTGTCACATTTCTTTTACACCTTTAGGTTTCTTTCTTTTTTTTTTTTTTTTAATTAATTAATTATTTATTTATTATATGTAATTACACTGTAGCTGTCTTCAGACACTCCAGAAGAGGGGTCAGATCTTGTTACGGATGGTTGTGAGCCACCATGTAGTTGCTGGGATTTGAACTCCGGACCTTCGGAAGAGCAGTCAGTGCTCTTAACCGCTGAGCCATCTCTCCAGCGCCCACCTTTAGGTTTCTAATAACAGATGAAAATATTCCCTGCTTGTCATAAATGAACACAGCTTTCTTGTGGGGTGTAAAAGAAATAGATGCTTCCAAAAACTCTAGGAGGCAACACAGCTTCACAATTGTCACTAACTTAAATGACTAGAGTTATTTCATACTGATCCTAAAATGAAGTACTGCATAAAATGCTTGAATGACAATTTCTATTTTCTTTCTTTTTTGGGGGGGGGTGTTCTCAATTTTCTTATTAGATATTTTCTTTATTTACATTTCAAATGTTGTCCCTTTTCCTAGTCTCCCCTCAGAAAATCCCCTATCCTCTCCCCCCTCTCCCTGTTCCCTAACCCACTCACTCCCATTCCTGGTGCTGGCATTCCCCTGTACTGGGGCATAGAGCTGAAGAGGACTGATGCCCCATAGAAGGAACATCAATATGAACTAACCAGTACCCTCAGAGCTCCTTGGAACTATACCACCAATCAAAGAAAACACATGGTGAAACTTGTGACTCTAGCCATATTTGTAGCAGAAAATGGCCTAGTCGGTCATCAATGGGAAGAGAGGCCATTGGTCCTGTGAAGGCTCTATATATTGCTATTCTTTTTAAATAATTTTTCATAACTATTTTTATATTTGCTTTTTGTTGACATACATTACACCTACAAAAGTAATACATACTAGTTTGTGAGACCTTTAGCATACCTCAAATCTTTATTTTTTTTTTACCAGCATATTATCTAGTAGCATGATAATCTGCTTCTAAAATATAGAGATTATTCTAAGTGTTTTGATAAAATGTTTTGTGATTTTTTTTCAAGTGGCAAGATATTTAAGAGAAAGTGATTTTAATAAGGTTAGCAATGATTAATTTTAAATATATTTATTATAATAGAGAAGACATGAACATTTAAACACAAAGGATAGAGCCAAGCATGGCGACATCATCCTGTAATCCCAGCATCTAGGAGGCAGAGGAAGGAGAATAAGGATTCCAGGGCCAGACTTGGGTATATAGTTAAAACCAACATGGGTTACATAAGATAATTTCTAAAAAAATCAAATTAAAAAATATAAAAATAAAGGGTAAAGTATCAAATAGAAAAACCCTTAAAGAATCATTTTAAAATATATAAAGTTCAAGTACCATTGCTTATATTATGCTATGAGCTAAAATATATTCCTAGATTCAACTTCTGATGAAATATACACCATTTCATTATTGATGAAGCAGACTTGGAATCTTCTCTGAGGCACCTTTTTTGATATCTAAACTAGTTGTACCTCAGAATTTACTCTGCCACTTATTACCACAGTAAGTTCTGTTTGCATCCAGTTCATCAGTGTACACTGATACTGTATACTTCTACATGAGATTTGGGCTTCTGAATCACAGGAACTCCACATAATGTATCCTTCAAGGGACATTTAAAACTAAGGTGAAAATGTGAATTTTCTTCAATAGTTACAAGAAGTTGGTCTTCATTTTACTTTAAAACTATTGGGTTTTAAGGATTTTTCTATTTTTCTAGGGGAAGGAGATTAGAATGATATTTTGGACTGAATAAAGAGGGTAAAATAAACCTGGGGTGCGGGTGGGAGAGAGTGTATTGAGAGAGAGGAAACACCTTAGAATAGCCCAAATGTAAAAAGCGGGTCATTATTGTAAAACAAATAAAATCCTATCTACTCTTGTATGTGAGGAAACTGAGGCACAGAACTATTGCTACCATTTCTGTAGTGTGGAATCCCTGTGGTAGAACCAACATTTGAATTCAAGCCAGAGGTCCTATATGAATTAGTTTTTATATACTTATTATATAATGGCAATGAGGTTTAGATTTTAAGGTGAAATTATGTTGTGTACTCAAGCCGGCTTTACTGCTTGGCTAACAATCTTTCCTCCTTAGCCTCACAGGAATATCCTGTTTCAGCCTTCACTGACATTTACTAAACTATGAAACTGCATAAAATCATGCAGCTCATTGATTTTTGCAGAGGAGTACCCATGACATCAGCAACCAGAAAAGGAAATAAAACATTATCCCAGAAGCCACGTCTGTACCCCAGAGTCATTACAATTGACAAGTGGTTACTACCACAAGTAAAACGTTGAAAATTATTGAATAAATTGCTTCACTAAATACTTTTATACGTTCCTCTAAATTATGTTTTACTTCACAGAACAAAGCATCACCTTTAAAAGCTGTATTCATTAATACAATGCCATACTTAGATAATACTTAAACATCTCAGAAATATCCTTTTCAGGTTGCTCACTGATCTGGCCCTGCACGAGCAGTGCTGAGTCTGCTATATTGTCCTTAGGCCGTCTTCATTCTGGAGCACATCTATGTCGATGTGTCTTATGAGAAATCTCACTTCTGCACTTTACCATCCTCTCCTCTCGTCTCCTCTCATTTCTTGTTTTCTATAAGGTAAATATAGGCCCGGTAGTAATACATTCTTTTAAAACCATGAAATGGTGATATGTAGTTCTTTTGGCTAGAGGTGTGTTCTCTGTTGATCCTCATTTGTCGCATAGAAGCTCTGCTCCTCGGGTATGTAATATCAGTCTGGTGTGAGCAAAGGGAACGCTAGACAGACTGCTAGAGTTTGCTGCTCAGCAACTCCCTTTCTTACGGCGAGTGCATTTTTCTGAGTTTGATGGTGGTTGTCTGTCTTCCTAGTACCCTAGCAGGTGAATCCCAAGCTCAAAGTCAGCCTGGGTTACATAGTAAAACCTTGTCATTTATTTTTAAAGGATTTTTACAAAACAAGACCTGTTTCATACTAGTCTTCTTTGAGGTTGTTGAGGAAACATTAAGATGTTTATATGTTTAGGGAACATTGATGTCTATAAAGAAATAACATTCCCAGTTATTCAGAGTCTTATGCAGTAATTTTGTTGGAGTTGAAAAAACTTCTGCCACATTAACAAGGTCTCATGAAGCAACCAATTGGTGAGGACCCTCACTCAGTGCATAAACTTGTTTTCTTACAAATATTGGCATCTGATACAAAACAAGGATGTTTAGGAATTGAAAAAAAGAATGTGCACATGGACATACTTACTAATAACATGTTTTTAAGATTTACTTATTTATGTAATTTATGCATTGAGTGCTTTATTTGCTTGTGTGCTCGCACACATGACTGAAAAAGAAGCCATCAGATCCCACTATGAATGGTTGTGAGTCACCATGTGGGTGCTGGGAATTGAACTCAGAACCTCTGGAAGAGCAGCTGGTGCTCACTCTTAACTGCTGAGCCGTCTCTTCAGCACCTGATTTAATTTATATCAATTCATACCATTCTTCTTTAAAGAACACATGTTCTCACCTTCTTTGTAAGGATTAAGTATTTAGTGACTTTTAGTCTTGGTCTCATGGGTGTGGGGAGGGTCTGTATACATCTGAGTGGTAAGAGCACAATGTGGAATGCATGAGGCCTTGGATTCAGTCTCACACCTATGCCCAAAGCAGTCAAGACAACCCCTTCCATATACAAAAGCCTTTTTTTTACTGCAACTTCAGGGTTTGTACAATTATTAAAAAGAAGGATTACTCATGGGAGGCATAAATAATATATTGTGATATGTAACTCATATCTAAATGTGACAGGTATCTTGAAAACCTTTTATGTTTCCATAAAAGTCAACCTGTGCTGAAGAGAGGGTAGAGTCACTCATTCATTGGCATCATTGGATATTGTAGTGTAAGGTCTTAAAACTAATGTTACTGGAAATGGATACATCTGACATAGTATCTGCTCCTCCTGAAAAACAGCAACCTAAGTAAATAATCTTATATAATTTAGTGACTGTAATTATTTCAGGTTATCTATACATGATTTATAGTGAAACAATCTGAGGGATAAAAAGAACATGAAAAGTGCATATGTGTTTTTGTCCTGTGAAGACTGATTTTTTAATTAAGAAGTATAGGAGTTAGGGAGCCCACCTACCCCCCCCCCCAGTAACTAAGACTATTTCTTATGAGCCTTGATTATTTTCTGATCCTATCTGACATTTTCACTCAATTTACTTTTTATTTGGCTGGTGAACCTGCTTGTTGTTTACAGATAAAAAAAATACCAAGGTAGGTGTAGTGGTACACACCCGTAATACCAATATTCAAGAGATGCAGGGTTAGGGCAGGAAGATCAGTGTCATTAAAAACCCTCTGCCTCTGCCTCTGCCTCTGCCTCTGCCTCTGCCTCTGCCTCTCTGCCTCTCTGCCTCTCTGCCTCTCTGCCTCTCTGCCT
>NC_034593.1:77130465-77191724 GCF_900095145.1 Mus pahari
TTCTCTCTCTCTCTCTCTCTCTCTCTCTCTCTCTCTCTCTCTCTCTCTCTCTCTCTCTCTAAAGGTACTCTCCTACTTTGGTAGAAATCAGTTCTTCCTAGTATGATAGTTCTTTCTTTATGGTATTTTCAGTACTATGTATAAGATGCTAGCTCAGCCATTATTTGTTGTGGTATGTATAAATTTAATGTGGTTGGAGAAATCATTTTTCCATTTCCTTGTGCGAGTCATAGTCTAATTACATATAAATTTACTCCACTCAGAGGTTATGGTTTTAAAATCTTAAATCACCCCGTCCTTCTATTTTATGTATATGCCCATTCTTCTCTCACTATTTTCTATGACAGTTAAAGACCTCTTTACTAATAGAGCTTGCATTTCAAGATAAGGCTGCATGTAAACAAATTAACTTTTAAAAATAGAGAGCAATTTCATCTGTAATGATGTACCAATTCATAAATTATCACGAGTATTTTTGTGAAAAGACAAATGACCCATCATATAGCACATACTATTAGGTAGCCTAGATGTCTTTGTGCTCTAGGAGATAAGGCTCTGGTCTTATCACACCCTAATAAAATAAGTTAATGTTTTAGTATTATCGATAAAAGAACACTTGGGTATATTTAATAACCAAACTGAGAAACACTTAATTTCAGTTGTCTGTAGCAATATAACACAAATCTCCTGTAAAACAAATTGCAGTTTTGGAATATATTTTAATGTGTATTCAACAAAGGAGAAAATGAGGCGATTGAAGTTCAATTTGTAGCATGTTATTAACCATTTCCGCTTGACTAGATGAGTAAAAGGATAATGGATGAGGGTTTTATTATTACCTTTCTGCTAAAATGAAGTGGTATAAAAGATAAGGTGACGAGATTAATGAACATAAGAAAAAGGAGTAATCAATCAAACTTTGCGAGGGAGATGAGAGTGACATTCCCTGTGTGATGGCGAAGAGCATGCCGTTCACAAGGTGGACCTTATTGTTAGTTCTTCAATAAGCTGTTGAAAGTTAACAGTTGTGTTTGAAAACTGAGCTAATGTACAAGATGATCAATAGTGTTAATTAATTAATGGAAGTTTTGCATTTAAGATTTCTATGAGCTATGCAGTAGAGAAAGGGAGTAGAAACTGAGTGCTAGGAAGTAGATTTACTGTGTGTTTGTTCTGTATCTTAGTTTATCAAAAGACTCTAAATATAGTCCTGTTATGGGACAACAGTAACAGTACCAAGTCTTTCTAGTTTCATATTTTTGTTGGTTCTTTTTGAAGATTTCAGAAAACGTTCATAGCAGTTGTTGATTCTGTGATCTTAACTGACATTATGTCCATTCGTTCATGAAACAAAGTTGGTTTAATATCTACTATATACCTGGCATTCTATTCTCAGTATACATACTATCCTAGGAGAGGGAGATGGACAATTCTTGTATAGATACACAAATAAGAACAGGGATTCTGTGATGATAATTACAAGCAGATAGATACAGCACTGGTGCCCCTATAACAATATACCTAACAGAAGAGAAGTAAGTGAAGTAAATTATTCTCGGTGAGGGCTGTCTAAGGAGATTTCATTTCTGGCTCAGGAAAACAGCATTGGAAAGACTGTAGGCAAGCTGTGGTGGGATAGTGAAGGTACAGGATTCTTACAGAGTCAGCAAAGTGAGTCGAACTATCACTATGGAGAAAAGATGCAGGGTTATGAAATAAAGCCACCAAATCTGATTTTAAATATAAATTACTCACTTAGCACTCAAAAAGTCACCCAGTTCAAGGCATATACCAATGAGGATACTAGCCCTTGGTCTTTTGTGACTTCTGTACTCTAAGGGAGGTAGAGAGAAGGAGAGAGGAGGGGCATAGATGTACTAAATAATTTGGATAAAAGTGCTTACAATGCTATGAGGAAGAACTTTCCTTTGAAAAGGGGGCATGTGGAAATCCAGTGTTAAGTCACATGCTTGATACTTTTCTTAATCTTACTGCATTCACAAGTTCCAATTCTGGTGGTGAGACCATGAGCAAATTTTTCTCAGCTGGTTTTTCAAAGGGCAGACCAGGAGGGGGATAATGACTGGACTGCAATAAAAGATTTAAGATAATTTAAAAAATTAATTGCTTGCTTCAGGCTACCAAAGTTTCCTCATTTAAGTTAGTGCTTTTCAGCAAGGTCACCTTTTCCCTCCACACTTTGATAGTTCTTTTCTAGATCGTGGTTTCCTTCCCTTTTCCCTCTCTGTACTTTGCTGCTTAGCACTGTGTACCTGACACAAGATGTGTGTGGGTTAGCTACATTTTACAGTGCAAGAGCTGTGGAAACCATATTGTCTGGATTTAGTTTTTTTTACTCATTCATCTATTTGGGAAGTTTTGGGCATACATTCTCAGCCTCCTTATATGCTAAGTACACCCCAGCTACAAATATCCTCTCAGTTAACTTGCAAATATATGTCATTTAAGACTTTATTATTTACAAAGTAAGAAGACATTGTCTGCCCGAAATTCATAATAGTCCTGAAAGGCTCTTTACAACCTAAGAGTAATTTTTGTCTACCCCTTTGCCCATTCTTTTAAGGCAGTCATACTTCCTTTTAAAATAGTATGAGTTTGCCAGACATGATATCACAAGATTTTAATCCCAGTGTCCAGGAGACAAAGACAGGTGATCTCCATGAGTTGGAGGCCAGCGTGGTGAGCTCCATGTCAGCCAAATGCTACATGCTGAAACTTTTTCTCAAAAACTTTTTTCTTTCTTTCTTTTTCTTTATTTGACCTTCAAAAATCAATTCTTCTTTAAAATATCTTATATAGGCTTCCTTTTACGGACATCAGGAATATATCACTCTTTGTCGTATTTCTCACATTCAGTTTACCAGTTTCTTCTAACACCGGTATTTCACAACCTCAATTAAATTAAGCATCAGTACTTACACTATAGTTACTGTGTAAACAGTAGTCGCTAATGCAGCATCAAATGCTTGATCACTTCTTCATTTTTACACTAATTCATGAATGCCTCAAGGTTAGATCAAGAAAGAAAGAAGATACAGAATTCAAAAAATAAAAAATAAAAGGAATTTAATTCATAGTATCAAAGGCAAATGTCTCCTAGTAGAAAACTAGCTGTGTTTTAAAGTATGGGAAAGGATAGGAGTTGCAGGTGACCCACCGCTGCTAATATCATCGTTGTGTTACTTAGAAGCCTCTGCTTCTGTACTCAGGAGGCTTTAGAGAACTCTGGCATCCCTCTTCTACAAATGCTTTCATCGTGGGCTCTAAATAAAAAGTCTGCTGGCAAGGGCTGTAGGAAATATACTTTATAAATTGTTAAGTTCTTAGTACATATAATTAAAAAAGAAAAACTGTGATACTGTTTGAAATGGGAAGGAACTTCTATCCCACACTCTGAGGTTGGCCTCCGTCCTTTACTGAGGCCACTCTGATAGCTTGGCTTTTACTTGTGCCTTGTAGCTGTCATTAAAGGAGTTATGCTGCCTTGGATTCTCTGCGCATTGCTTCTGGTTTTGTAATGTTCCCTCTAGTGATTTCATAGCCATGCATAGGGTACAAATGTCTACCAACTTACCAAACATTAGTTTTGCCTCATGTTTGATGGATGGTTTGATAGAACCCAGGTTGGCCATCAGAATATTCAGCCTTAAGAATTCTGAAGTTGTGGCCGGGCATATACAGCTCTAGATCGCTATCCTGGATTGATTGTCTGTATTGAACACAGAATTGCTTCTGGAGATTATTGAGTCAATTTCAGAAAAAGCTTGCATCCCACTTTTGAGAAATTTCTTTTTCCAAGAAGCAGAGAAATAAATTAAATGATGACACAATAAGCAGCTGGCCTTATACAAAGGAGAAAATGGTCTTATTAATTAAAATAACTTAAAAACACAGTGGCATGTTATAATATATATACTTTTGTCATTGTTATTTGGAAAATATAAAAAAGTATTATCAATTGGATAATTTTGAAAATCATTGGTTTTGTTAATGTAACAGCATCATGTTTATGTCAATTAGAAACTCTTCCTCTGATACTAGAGCTGTAGTACTGAACTTACAAATGAAATGGGCTTACTTGAAATACTCCAGAAAGAAGAAAATAACTCATGAGCGAAATAGGTGACTTCACATTTTCAAAATTCTTGAAATTATGTCAAAATTTCCCATTATGATAGTCTAATTTTTGTGTATGTCTGAAAATCTTCCAAAAAGAAGTAATCAGAAAAAAGAAAAAATACTAACATGTCATACCAATTACTCTTTATTAAGGAAACAATAGCCATTTTCCCAACCCCTTCTCAAATTTCTCACTGGCTTTCTCTTTTCAGGCTGTTTGACAGTCAACCAGCTAGAAGGGACAGCATTACAAACAAAGATGATGTTTGAGAAAGGATGTTAAGTGATTTAATTGCCAAAGTCTGTTGCCAAATATCTACTGCCAAGAGAAGTAGAAATTGTGGTCACTCTGATAGGGCTAGCCAGAATATGGCATTATATACTGTATTTTAAATGAGTGTATTCTCACTTCAATGGATATTAATATTATTGTCTCTCTTTTTTTTCTTCTTTTACCCCACTATAGGAGTGTCCTCACTGGCAATTGTGCCTTACATACATTTAAAAAATGATTCTGCTGTATTTTATTCTTTGCATAACTGGTGAATAGGAAGTTCTCTATTTTGAAACAAAACATTTTATTTATGAATCTGTAAATTAATGGTAGACTGTTGTATTGAATTTAGCAAAGTATATATGCTCTGAGGGTCTGTCTGGGTCACCAACTTATCTCCCTCTCTAAAAACGTTTCTTTCTTTCTTCTAAAAGCAAAATAAATGACAAAATAGTTTAAAAATAATAGGAAGAAAATAGAGCCTATTTATATAAGGAAAGAGATGTGTGCCTGTAATGGTTTTCTTGTCTGCAAGTTTGTGTAATATGATTTACATGTTTTCATTAAGAAAGAAATAACAGGGATTCCCAAGATGCCTTGTTTTAAAAGAGAAATCAAATGTAAGTACATATTGAATTTTTTTGTGTTTTGTAAAAATTGTGGAGTGTTTCTTGCTGTCTGTTTGTTGGTTTTGCTTTGCTTGTGGCATGAGATTTTGAAGACACTGTAACTCTCTGAAAGGAAAAGTGTGCACTCAGACGTAAACAGCAGCTAATGTGCATCTGTGTTTCTTTGTATTTGTTCTGGAGAGCTGTGGTTATTTTGAATGATGTCCTAATCTATGCCAGAGTCAGGTGAGCTATTTATCTGGGACACACCCCATTTCCACACACACAGTCACTGAGGCTGAATTATTTGCTATCTCGATAGGTCTTACAGATTGAACTTGGCCTCTGATAAATGGTCATCAAAGTAATGACTCTTTGAGACTATGAAGAAAAGAATATACCTGAAAACTACAAAACTGAAATATATCCTCTTAGAAGTGGATAAAAGACCACTTATGGCATATACTGTGCAGGAACAGCAAAATAATTATACATATACATATATATGTGTGTGTTTGTGTGTGTGTGTGTATAATTTTATATAGCTTAGTTTTTCATATATTGAGACTATGAAATGTCTTCTTATTTTTGTTTATATATGGTATGCTTTGTAAAACCAAATAGTAGGGGAAAGTATAATTTTGTGATTTTGCTACATACAGATTTTAGATTTATTTCAAAAAATAATTTATTCTTAGGTTAATTGGATTTATATAATCAGACAATATATTAAAGAATTCTTTGCTCTTTACAAAGAAAACTTAATTTAAATAGATTGCTCTGTCAAAGTTGAGGTTGAGAGAGAATACTTGGCATTTGAAAATTAGAATTGAGAGTTTTTAGAGAATCCGTCATATTTTGGACAAGATACCACTTTCTGAGCTAACCTAGGCATCTCTTCATCATTTGAGTAGGAATAGTTGCTAGTCTATAGGCCCCATGTAAAAATATGCCAAACTAGTTAGATAAAGGTTCTATTTATCTCTTTTCACTCCGGATGTTCTTTACCAGTTTATATCTTATCAATGAAACATGAATTGACAGAGAACAGAAGACATTTATCAATATAATATATTGCTAAGGCATAGTCTATGATTTCTGTAAATGTACAGAACACCTGCGTTGTACATTTGCTTGCTTTATATTTGAAGGGTGGAGAATAGTCTTCGCTTAATGCTTACCAAGGGGAAACTGGTGAAATAAATACTGGAAGAGGTCTCGACATCATTTTGTCGAGAAAACATGTTGAAAACTGTAGAGAATTTTGTTTAAATTAGAGGACACTATAGTGGTGTGATTTGGTTGGTGATTGGATGCAGGTTCTAAAATGGATCTCTAGTGATTGGGGTATCTTACTGATTTGATAGTAGGGGCAATGGGCAATGGGCAATGATGAAGTCAGTGTGTAGAGAAAAGCTCAAGGATTGAGCCACTCTGCTGAAATCCACAGGGAGGTAGAAAACACAAAAACTAGCTGGTTTTCCAATCCTTCCCTCCCATCCCATCCTCTGTCTTGGTCTTCTTGGCCTGCAGGTTGTCCCATGGTAGTTGCTGAAGGCCTTGAACACCTGGGCTAGGTGGCCCTGCTGGCATAGACATCTCAGTAGATTGAGCTGCAGGTGCACTCCATTCCACCATGCTTGACTTTTAAATAATAGAGAGGAACTATGGGTATTTTTAAAGTATACATGAACACACAGACATCTGTAATAATATTTCTTAGTTGGAGAAGACACTTAAAGTATCTTATATACAATACCTGAAGTTACAATATAAATTACATACATTTTTCAGTAAAGATTGACTCTTGAGTTTTCTTGTCCAATAATGTTCTTGTCAAATTCTGAAGTCAGGTTTTTGCTGGTGACATAAAAGTATTTGGCAGGTGTTTCTTCTTTAATATTCCTGAATGTTATGAATGAACAGCATTAGGGTGTTCCTTCTAGTGGTTGATAGAATTTACCATAGAACTACTTGAAACAAGTGTTTACTCTCTGGGAAGGTACAACTACAAGTTCAGTTTCTTTAGTAGATATAATCACAATATCTGTTGCTTCCTGGTCAGCTTTGGTAGTTTCATAATTTTGAAAAATATAATTAATTATCATAATTATAGACACTATCTTGTATAGCAGATGTCTTGTTGATGGTGTTTAGCTTAATTCTGTTGACAGTGGAATATCTTTTATATTCTGAATTAATTATATTTATTTCATCTTAGGTTTGGTCCTAAAATATATTCTTCTTCATTTACATGTTTCATTTACATTTCACTGAAATGTTATCCCCATTCCTGGTTTCCCCCTCAAAAAACACCCTCCCCTATCCCTCTTCCCCCTGCTCACCAACCTACCCACACCTGTATCCTGGCCCTGGCATTCCCCTATACTGGAGCATAGAACCTTCACAAGACCTAGGGCCTCTCCTCCCATTGATATCCAATTAGGCTATTCTCAGCTATGTATGCAGCTGGAGCCATGAGTCCCACCATGTGTATTCTTGGGTTGGTGGTTTAGTCCCTTGGAACTCTGAGGGTACTAATTAGTTCATATTGTGGTTCTTCCTATGGGGCTGCAAACCCCTTCAGCTCCTTAGGTCCTTTCTCTAGCTCCTTCATTGGGGACCCTGTGCTCTGTCCAGTGGATGGCGATGAGTGGATACCTCTGTATTTGTCAGGCACAGGCAGATCCTCTCAAGAGACAGGTATATCAGGGTCCTGTCATCAAGCACTTGTTGATATCCACAACAGTGTCAGAGATTGGTGACTGTATATGGAATGGATCCCCAGGTGGGTCAGTCTTTGGATGGTCATTTCTTCAGTCTCTACTTCACACTTTGTCTCTGTAATTCCTTCCCTGGGTGTTTTGTTACCCCTTCTAAGAAGGATTAAAGTATCTATACTTTGGTCTTCCTTCTTGAGTTTAATGTGGTTTGGGAATTTTACCTTGGGAATTCCAAGCTTATGGGCTAATATCTACTTATCAGTGAGTGCATAACATGTGTGTTCTTTTGTGATTGGGTTACCTCACTCAGGATGATATCCATACATTTGCCTAAGAATTTAATAAATTCATTGTTTTTAATAGCTGAGTAAATTTCCATTGTGTAAATGTACCAAACTTTCTGTATCCATTCCTCTGTTGAGGGACACCTGGGTTCTTTCCAGCTTCTAGCTATTATAAATAAGGCTGCTATGAACATAGTGGAGCATGTGTTCTTACTACATGTTGGAGCATCTTCTGGGTATATGCCCAGGAGTCATATTACTGGATCCTCTGAGGCACCACCAAACTGATTTCCAGAGGTGGTTGTACCAGCTTGCAATCCCACCAGCAATGGAGGAGTGTTCCTCTCCCTCCACATCCTCGCCAGCATCTGCTGTCTCCTGAATTTTCGATCTTAGCCATTCTGACTGGTTTGGGGTGGAATCTCAGGGTTGTTTTGATTTGCATTTTCCTAATGATTAAGGATGTTGAACATTTTTTTCAGGTCTTTCTCAGCCATTTGATATTCCTCAGTTGAGAATTATTTGTTTAGCTCTGTAATAGGGTTAATTTTTTTTTTCTGGAGACCATCTTCTTGAGTTCATATATATATATATATATATATATATATATATATATATATATATATATATATCTCCACTATCTGATTTATGATTGGTAAAGATCCTTCCTCAATCTGTTGGTGGCCTTGTTGAAAATGCTGTCTTTTTTCCACTGAATGGTTTTAGCTCCTTTGTCAAAGATCAAGTGACCATAGGTGTGTGGGTTCATTTCTGGGTCTTCAATTCTATTCCATTGATCTACGTGCCTGTCACTGTACCAGTACCATGAAGTTTTTATCACAATTGCTCTGTAGTACAGCTTGAGGTCAGGGATGGTGATTCTACCAGAAGTTCTTTTATTGTTAAGAATAGTTTTTGCTATTCCAGATGAATTTGCAAATTGCCCTTTTTTTTGTTTTGTTTTGTTTTGTTTTGTTTTTGTTTTTTTTCGAGACAGGGTTTCTCTGTATAGCCCTGGCTGTCCTGGAACTCACTTTGTAGACCAGACCACCCTCTAACTCAGAAATCCGCCTGCTTCTGCCTCCCGAGTGCTGGGATTAAAGGCATGCACCACCACGCCCGGCTGCAAATTGCCCTTTCTAACTCTGAAGAACTGAGTTGGAATTTTGATGGGGATTGCAGTGAATCTATAGTTTGCTTTCGGCAAGATAGCCATTTTTACTATAATAATCCTGCCAAACCATGAGCATAAGAGATCTTTCTGAGATCTTCAATTTCTTTCTTCGGAGACTTGAAGTTCTTATCATACAGATCTTTCACTTCCTTAGTTAAGAGTCACACCAAGGTATTTTATATTATTTGTGACTATTGTAAAGGGTGTTGTTTCCCTAATTTCTTTCCCAGCCTGTTTATCCTATGTGTAGAGAAAGGCCACTGATTTGTTTGAGTTAATTTTATATCCAGCTACTTCACTGAAGCTGCCTATCAGGTTTAGGAGTTCTCTGGTAGAATTTTTGGGATCACTTACGTATACTATCATATCATCTGCAAATAATGATATCTTGACTTCTTCCTTTCCAATTTGGATCCCCTTGACCTCCTTTTGTTGTCTAATTGCTCTGGCTAGGACTTCAAGTACTATATTGAATAGGTAGGGAGAAAGTGGGCAGCCTTGTCTAGTCCCTGATTTTAGTGGGATTGCTTCAAGTTTCTCTCCATTTAGTTTGATGTTGGCTACTGGTTTGCTGTATATTGCTTTTATTATGTTTAGGTATGGGCCTTGAATTCCTGACCTTTCCAAGATTTATCATGAATGGGTGTTGGATTTTGTCAAATGCTTTCTCAGCATCTAATGAGATGATCATGTTTTTGTCTTTGAGTTTGTTTATGTAGTGGATTATGTTGATAGATTTCCGTATTTTAAACCATCCCTGCATCTCTGGGATGAAGCCCACTTGGTCATGGTGGATGATCGTTTTGATGTATTCTTGGATTCGGTATGCGAGGATTTTATTGAATATTTTTGCATTGATATTCATAAGGGAAATTGGTCTCTTTCTTTGTTGGATCTTTCTGTGGCTTAGGTATCAGAGTAATTGTGGCTTCATAGAATGAATTGGGTAAAGTACCTCTGTTTCTATTTTGTGAAATAGTTTGAGGAGAGTTGGAATTAGGTCTTCTTTGAAGGTCTGATAGAACTCTGCACTAAACCTATCTGGTTCTGGGCTTTTGGGGGGGGGGATTAATGACTGCTTCTATTTCTTTAGGGGAAATGGGACTGTTAAGATTGTTAATCTGATCCTGATTTAACTTTGGTACCTAGCATATGTCTAGAAAAGTGTCCATTTCATCCATGTTTTCCAGTTTTGTTTATTATAGGCTTTTGTAGTAGGATCTGATAATTTTTTTGATTTCCTCAGTTTCTGTTGTTATGTCTCCCTTTTCATTTCTGATTTTGTTAATTAGGATACTGTCCATGTGCCCTCTTGTTAGTCTGGCTAAGGGTTTATCTATCTTGTTGTTTTTTTCAACGAACGAATCTATCTTGTTGATTTTTCCTGGTTTGGTTGATTCTTTGTGTAGTTCTTTTTGGTTCTACTTAGTTGATTTCAGCCCTGAGTTTGATTATTTCCTGCCATCTACTCCTCTTGGGTGAATTTGCTTCCTTTGTTCTAGTGCTTTTAGGTGTGCTATGAAGCTGCTATTGTATGCTCTCTCTAGTTTCTTTTTGGCAGCACTCAGATCTCTGAGTTTTCCTCTTAGGACTGCTTTCATTATGTCCCATAAGTTTGGATATGTTGTGGCTTCATTTTCATTAACCTCTAAAAAGTCTTTAATTTCTTTATTTTTTTCCTTGACCAAGTTATCATTGAGTAGACTGTTGTTCAGCCTCTGTGTATATGTGGGCTTTCTATTATTTATGTTGTTATTGAAGATCAGCCTTAGTCCGTGGTGATAGGATACATGGGATTATTTCAATTTTTTATATCTGTTGAGGGCTGTTTTGTGACTGATTATATGGTCAGTTTTGGAGAAGGTACCATGAGGTACTGAGAAAAAGGTATATCCTTTTGTTTTAGGGTAAAATGTTCTATAGATATTAGTTAAATCCCTTTGTTTCATAACTTCTGTTAGTTTCACTCTGTCTCTATTTATTTTCTGTTTCCAGGATCTGTCCATTGATGAGAATGTGGTGTTGAAGTTTCCCACTATTATTGTGTGTGGTGCAATGTGTGTTTTGAGCTTCACTAAAGTTTCTTTAATGAATGTGGATGCCCTTGCATTTGGAGCATAGATGTTCAGAATTGAGAGTTCATCTTGGTAAATTTTACCTTTGATAAGTATAAAGTGTCCCTCCTTATCTTTTTTGTTTACCTGTGTTCTCCTGTATTTCCTTAAGGGAGTTATTTATGTCCTTCTTAAAGTCCTCCATCATCATCATGAAAAGTGACTTATCTCCATATCTTGCTTTTCTGGTATGCTGGTATATCCAGGACTTGCTATGGTGGGAGAATTGGGTTCTGATGATGCCAAGTAACCTTGGTTTCTGTTGCTTCTGTTCTTATGCTTACCTCCCACCATCTGAATATCTCAAGTGCTCCCTGCTCTTGCTACATCCGATTGGAGTCTGTCCTTCCTGTAATCCTGTTTGAGTCTGAACTCCTCAGAGTCCAGCTATCTCTGTGACCCTGTGATTCCAGGATCCTATGATCCTGAGATTCTGGGTGTGTCAGAGTTCCTAGAATTCAAGCTTAGTCTAAAACCCTGAGATCCTTGCGTGACCAAGCTTGTGTGATCCTGAGATCCTGGGCATGTTAGAGCGCCTGGGAATGGTACCTCCTCTGGTGGCTGTGGGGCTGTCTGCTGAATTTGCTACCAAGATAGACCAGTACCCGACTGGAAGGAACCAGAGCCACTCGTTGGGTGGATTTCCTGCGTCCCTGGCTAATCCTGGTCCCAGTCACTCCCTGATGGTGTTGGAAAAGATGCTTTGTTCTCCTAAAATATATTCTATTTTCTGTGTTAAGATTGGAAGCTGGCTTGATTGCTCACACTGGCCTTAATTTTCTAGGCTTATACAAACCTCTTACTCCAGACACCCAAATGCTTGAGACTACCTAGGTCCATGCCTAGAACTACACAGGCTCATGCCATGGTCTCTAACAATGCTGACTTCATAACTAAACATTGTTCAAGTAATCTATATTTACATTAATTTTGAACTTACATCTATGTAATTATTGAAAGGTGTTATAGACTTGAAAATTTGTGCTTTCAGACCTCTGAGTTTTGTGTCATGAATTGTACTTTTTATAATTTGTTTGGTTTATTGAGGATGTGTTTGGATTTGAAGGCTGTGTTGGCCTTAAAGTTTTGATGCCCCTGCTTCAGGTTTCTGGGTGATGTGGTTGCACTTGGGTGCCACTATACCCAATGATGTGTGTGTAGCATGTATTTGAAAGCATTGCCATTGGGTTCATAAATATTCAGGATAGTTATATGTCTTATGGAAATGATTTCATATTACTATGAAATAACCTTACCCCTAAAAAATGTTTCACCCTAAAACACACTTGGTTTTATTAGATGTCCTTTTCTAATATTTCTGGCTAAGTTTTTTTCTGTCCTCTCTATTATGAGTCATGTTTTCTGCTTTTGTTCAACAGTGGTCATTTTTTAACTGAATGCTAGCTATGGTGAATTTAACCCAGTTGTGGTTCCTATAAATATTCATGTGCATTTTTCTGGGCTATTGTAAGATTCCTTGAATATAGTTTTACTCCTCTGTATCTTGCTTTTTAAGATTTGTGAGGCAGGACCAGATCACAACTAGTATGGGATGGACTTTTCAAATTCTACAGTGGAGCCTTTCCAAGTATTCAACCAATGAGCTGTGAATTACAAGGGGCTATTTGTTAGGTCTGGTTGTGGGAGCTCTTGGTATAATTCACAGTAATTTAGTAGATGATTATTTAGCTTTTGGTTTTTTTATTCTAATATTTTAGTTTTTAGTTTTTATATGTATCAGGTTTTCAGCTGCCTGGTAATTTCTGCAGTTTCTAAAGCTCTGGGACTTTGAAGCACTCTCCAGTCTGAGACTCTGCGCTGAAATTTTAACTGCCTTTACTTTGGTGCTCCGAGGAAACCATTATGCACCAACTGTATGATTCTTCCCTGCAGTGGGCCCTCCCTAGTCTTTGAGGATAGTTCACTACAGTATTAGTAAGTCTCATCGTGTGTGTGTGTGTGTGTGTGTGTGTGTGTGTGTGTGTGTGTGTCTTTGTCCTTGTGTCTGCCAAAGTGTCCATATGGGAGTCAGTGGACAATTTTTGGTAGTTAGTTCTCTCCTTCTACCATGTGGTATCTGGAATTAAACTGAGGCTATATGGGTAGGTGCCAAGCTCTTTCACCCACTGAACCATCTCACTGGCCTTTTTACCTTTTTTTTTTTTTTTTTTGAGGAGCTCATTATCTTGTATTGATTGGTGGTTAATGTCTTTAAAGCAGCTCCTCCCTGATTCATTGTATTCCTTTTCTGTATTGCTTAGATCAAAAGCTAATGAGCTCAGTGTCTGTTAGTCTTGTCTTTGCCAGAAGTGGAAGCACTCTTATTCATGAACTTGGTAGGTTCTTTTAGTGTTGTGTTATAATTGTTTCTTTCCTGTTAGAGTTGTTCCTATCATTTTTCTGTCTTTTTGGTGTCTGCTCTGTGTGCATCTTAGCTTGTTACCTTGAAACAAAGTACAGTTACCTGGGAAGAGGGGATCTCACTTGAAGAACTGCCTCCATCAGATTGCACTGTGGCCTAGTCTGGGGAGTTTTTGTTTGCTTGCTAATTAATGGCACAGGCCCAACTGTGCCTCCAATGTGCCTCTGAACAAGCCAGAAGTGAGTCCATTAGCAGCAGGCCTCCATTCATTCTCTAATTCAGTTCCTGCCTCTAGTTTCCTTCCTTGGCTTCCCCCAAATTATTGATTACAATATGTAAACTGAAATAGCCTCCCCAACTCTCATACTCCTAGGTGATTTTGGTCATAGCAATAGAATCTATACTATGACACTATGCTTATGTTAATCTGCCCTTATGATTTGTTTTCTTTTTATTATCATTTTATTATTTAAACCAATTTGTAAATTTTAATATATTTTGATTATATTCTCCCTCTCCCAGAAGTCCTACCAGAACCTCCCACTTTCTCTTCTCACTCAACATTAAGTTCTTTCTCAACAAATAAACAAAACTGCATTACAACAACAAAGCTCCCCATAACAAGAAAAAAACAAAACAAAACAAAACAAAACAAAAGCCGATCATAGCTATTTTGTGAGGCGATGCTGAGCCTCCATCTATTATTCCATATCTTACCTATTTCTGGGTTTTAAGTACTTGTAGAAAAAATGACCTAAGCTAGTCTCATTGTAAATGCAGTAGAATATAAACTGCAGTTGAGCAGTATGTGTTGAACTGTATGGTTTTATGCAGTGAAGTGAGGCCAACACTAAAAATCCTGCTTAACTTGTGTTCATAAAGTCCTGTTTAAAAAACAAACCAAGCCGGGCGTGGTGGCGCACGCCTTTAATCCCAGCACTCAGGAGGCAGAGGCAGGAGGATTTCTGAGTTCAAGGCCAGCCTGGTCTACAAAGTGAGTTCCAGGACAGCCAGGGCTAAACAGAGAAACCCTGTCTCGAAAAACCCAAAAAATAAAATAAAATTAAATTAAATAAAAATAAAAAGCAAACTAGTTTTTGGAAGATTGTATTCAAAGCTGAGCATGAGCCAGATATTTACTTTGATATTCCCAATAAATAGGAACTTACACTGGTTGTTTATTATAAGCAACCCCAGCTACAGAACTGAGTGGTAAAAAGGATGCCAAAAGATGACAACCTGAAGGAGGAAACCCTTTCCAAACACAAGCCTTTCTGGGGAGCGTAGGCACAGTCCATGAAATTTTCTGTTGCTTTGTATTGTTTTTAATTTCTTCTCCTCGGTATTTTAAATAACAAAAGGAAATTTCTTAAAGGTATAAAGGAATTTTTCCCTTTAATTAATTTAGTTAACATGAGTACCAGAGAACTTTGTAATGGCTGTGTTATAGTTCAACTGCCACAAAGAGAATATCACCTTATAGTAGCTGACATTGCTGTACCCTTAAGATGTGTTCAGATATCAAGGGAGGAACTTGGATGGGCAAGAAGAAAAAAAAATGATTTTGCTCACAGTTTCAAAGGTCTCAGTCCATGGTTTAAAGAAAGCTACTCAACTATGGCTAATGGGAAACAGTGGGCCAATTCCCTTTTCTTCCACCCAGACCCAACCTACTGTACTTTGAAGATCATAAAGCTCTTACAAACCTTTGACATTGAGATTGAGGTTATGAAGAAAGAATTGAGGACATAGAGTTCTTTGTTAGTTAAAAACTATATATTATAAAATATACCAATATGTCATAATTAGTAAAGTTGTATTAATAGATTTGACTTTAAATTTGTTAAATAATAATTCATGAATATAGAAACTCAGTTTGTTAAGTAATGGGCAAAATTTTGTAGTTTGAACGTAACAACAATGTTATTTCCCTCAGTTTTTGAGAAGTAACTGAATATTTCCAATCTCAATGAAAACACTTAAAAATTGGCAACACTGTTACTATACAAACCATATGTCTAAGACATATGTCTAATATGGTAAGTAGTTTTGAAGCTGGGCATAGCAGTGCTTTGCCTATAATACCAGTGTTTAGGCAGCATCAGGGCCATCATCCTTGATAGAGAGTTCAAGGTTTGCTAAGCCACCCAGTGAAACCCTGTCTCAGAAAGAACAAGATGTTGGGATGTGTCTTAGCAGTAGAATACTTGCCTGGTATGTTTTGGACCTCAAGTTTGATCCTGGCTTCCCAAAAAGTAAGTTGGGTAGATAAATTAATAAAAAGAGATCATTCCTGGTAAGGTGCATACTACTACCAGCCCCAGATTGAATATATAAATAAATATTTTTGAAGAAAAATAATTTGTATATCATCATCATAAAATGCATGAGAGCTTTTTGAATTTAAAAGATATAATGTATTAAAGTATTTTGAGTGAAACAATTGAAATAAATAAGTGGCTCTCTGTGCTCCTTTCTGATGTTAAAAACATAGGTAAACATGTCCATGCTGCTTTAATAATAAAATGAGAAGGTCTGCTGTGATAATTATTGTCAGGAATGGTTCAAAAGCTCTTTATTAAGTTTAGGTCATAATCACATGTTAGCATACCAGACTGTGGAGCCTCTGGTGGTATTATTACCATAAACTTTTAAAATTTAAAATTTGAAATCTTTTATGCTGAAGGTACTCTCTCCATCCCCTATGTCCCTACCCAAGGGAAGATCTTTTGCTGTCTTCATGATAAAATTTGTATTGTGGCTTTATATTTCCATTTTAAAAGATATCTTCAAACACCAATATATAGATTTAGACTCAGGTTCGTTTCTAAGTTTATTCTGCTCTTTCTCAGGAATTTTTATACCTAATTCTTTTCCCATGTACGTTTATGGAAAACAAATACAGAACATGTATGTTCCTCATGAATGTACTCTAGTATGTTTTCTGTTCTAGTTAGGGTTTTTGTCTTAAGGGAAAAAAAATCCACAAAACTACAAGTATACATTTTTAAAACTGAATAAAAATTAGTTTAAAGATAGATAATTACTTTCTTTGTTTTTGTTCATTACTTTCATTTGAATTTTTTCTCATTAAGCTATATAAAAACTACTAGTTAAAAAATTTGGATTTTATAATGTATCCTATAGAATGTAAATTATTTTTAAGCTGAGGAATGTTGAAAATAAAATAGAACCAAGTAAATAGTCTGAATTATTTACAGGCCAAAGGCTTAAAGGTGCATTGCTCTAGCACAAATATTAAGTTATGAAATGGGAATTTCAGTTTGCCATAAATCTGCCTGCCATCGCAGCTTAAAGTAAAATAGTTTTGCCCATCTAGAGCAACATCAATTTGCCAGTCAGTGCTTCATGTATCAAAGAGCGTTCTGTGAAAATATCAATATCATTGGTTAATATAAATGAAATTAATTTTTAAAGCTGGGCTAAAGGTTGACATCTGAAAAATTGCATTACTTTGCAGAAGAGAAATTTCTGTCTTCTAGTGAAATTTCAGGTCATGAGGGCAAGTAATTTTCACAATCTTCAATGGGAGCCAGTGAAATATGAACTTCATTGTCACCTAGCCCCAAAGCGATAAGATAAAATGAGCTGATACATCATTTGCTGTGGTTTTATCATCTCCCTCAGTAATTGGAAGAGAAAACATAAGAGTGTGTGTATTTGTGTGCTTTTCTGTCTTCCCTCCCAACTGCCCCATCTTCCACACCCAGGCTAAAGCCATTTTAGCCCAATCAATACAAAGGTCATACAACATTTTTTAATATATTTTTAATTTTTCATGCTGACTAAAGCTGCCAAGTAGAACATTAGAGTAATGAATATATTTAATTGAATTTGTCACCCATGAAAATGTTAAGGAAAATGCTATCTATACTACATCATAGTACTAGTATCAGGAGAAAAATAAATAGATGAAACAAATTAAATAATAACTCATAATTAATTTAAAAGGTAATATTTGTTCATATTTATGACTTTCAGTTTTGTTGCTGTTTTCCTTTGGGGGATTTTAGGAACATTTTAAATGTTATAGTCAGTTATAACAAAAATTACCATTTTAAATTCTCCACTGGAAGCAACTGTGTTTTTTCACTTTCTCAAAAAGTATTTATATTTTGCTGTTATTTTATATATTTTGCTCAAGACTATATTCTTTTATATAAAACACTAAAAGTCATATGGTTGGTTATTACAAAGGAAATCCTTAAAACAGCTTGAATTTACTACTATTAGGAAAATTGGAGGATCATTCTGATATTATTTCAGAGACAAATACAGCAAAATATAAAACCATCACTAATGAAATATTTAAATAATTGGTGAAATTTCTTTAAACTTATTTTCTCATGCTGTGGTTGTTAGAAACAATGTATTGACACATATTTAGGAGTAAAGTATTTGGAGAGTAGATTCCAACATGTGTTTGGTTTTAAAGGTATTCTGAATATTTGAATATCTTTCCATGCTCAAATTTAAGACCTATGCCTATAGTTTATACCTATGGTCGATCATTATGGGGCATAGGGAATATCCCTTTACATTAAGTTGGAGCACTGTTGTTACTTGATGGCATTAGTTTCTGGTTTATACACTAGATTGCAAACAGCTCTCTTGACAGAAAATATGTCCAAATAGTTTGAAAATCATTTTATTGTAGAATTCCAAATACCATGGTTGCTATTTATTATATGATTTTTCTGCTTCTTATTGCCAAATTATTCAGAAATCAATATTGTGTTACTGAGTGAGAAAACCACTGAAATTAGGAAGTGTTTGAAAGTAAATGTGGCTAGACTAGTTTACTAATATTATGTTCCTTAAATAGTCCTTAATTTCAATTATATAGACTCTGCTTCTTGATTTTTTATATACAAACTTTGTGTAACTATTTCCTATATTTTAGGTAAAATACTTTTCCACCTAAATTTTTCCCTTCTTGAATAATGTTAAAATATTTAAATTATACTGAAGGTATTTTATTTGTTACAAGGCTTCCTCTCTTTGCTCCTTTACTAGAGTGAAACAAACATAGCTTTAAATATTTCAAATATTTTTTAGTATAAATAAGATATCATCTAGTTGGACTAAAAAATGTGGGTTTCTATTTTCATTCTTTCTTGAGGATGAGAAAAGATTTTGGTGAAATAAAACGCTTTATGTTGAAGCTAAAAATAACTGTAGCATGGTAAAAGAATTTTCTGATGTAATTTTGGGAAGCTATATGTAGAGAATCAAAAAATTCATGTATTTTTGGAGAATATGTTATATACCCTTTCATAGAAGCTACATTTGGGTTTTAATCGGAAGAAATTTAGTATATTTGTATATTATGTGTAAATATTGATTTTTTTATTCTAACACACTCACTTTAAACATTTAATATATAAATCAGCTTTGTTAAAACTAGTTATTTTTAAATGTTAAATTCAGTAATAACTCTAAAAATTATAAAACAAAGTGGTAAGAATTCAGAGAGAGGGCTGTGGGCTTAGGCTTTCAAGCTATTCTAGACTCCGGGTTATAACTGCCGAGCAATGGTAATGATACGGTTGCCATAGCAACTGATTCATTGGAGGGCTAGACCTCTGTCTAGGGTGCTGTCAGTATATGTAGAGTTCCAGTGAACAGAAACTCCCAAAGAAGGGTCTGCTTCTACCTAATCCAGTTTTAATTGAACTCTAGAGACTTTGAAGTGAAGCCTCAGACCAGGCACACAACTCTTGTTCCAGTAAGAAATGAACCTTGTGTTCAGCCAGGCCTCGGCTGCTTTCCAGAGCTGACATATCTTCCTAATGAATACTTTCAAGAAATGTTATTATCACAATTTCAGGTAGAAATTCTTTAGTTAGGGGAGTCTCCATTTCTGTTTTAAGCTACAAGTTGACTATAGCAGTATTTCCATTTGCTACTTTTGTTTAGACTTTTTTAAAAAAGATTTTAAAATTTGTGTCCCTAGACAGTTTACATAATTTTCTGTTTTTCTGAGTTTGAAAATACTATGAGACTTTGTATTTAATTTTCGAAGCACATCTTGATACTCTTTCAGTATACCACTGTTTATATCAGTTTGGACACATAGACCACAACACTGGCTTCAGTTTTTGGAATATGTATTAGGTAATCGAAACATACATATGAATGATAACCTCAAAGATAGTGATGGGCTATAGGAAAGGAAAAGTAGATCAGGAATGTTAGATGTGGGAATTTCAACACTGTACTGCTTTAATTTTTAAATTTATCCAACAATTTGACAAAAGCATAAGATTTTATAAGATTGAGTATACATGGGGCTTATGTCATTTATAATTTTCAATTATATTTGTTAGAATAAAACACATTTTAGAGGAGGATGGCACAATGGGTTAGGTCAATAGAATACACGTGGAATTTTAGTGAATCCTAGACCTACCAGTGTATGTTAAAAATGTTAAGAGCAGCATGTTAGCATACTCATTTCTGTTAATGAATGGAGACTCTAGAGTGAGGTAACTTTGGCCATGTGAGCATGTCTGTGCAGGAAGATGCACCAGGGACTTGTATGCTTAAGAGACATGGAACTTTCACACCAGCGTACGACACTTCTCACATGCCACGGCACATATGGGACTCTGTTGTTTGTTTTGGTTCTCTCCTTTCAGTGTTAATCTAAATAAGGACAAGAAATGTAGTTTATTAAGTTTTCTATGAGTCAAGTTCTACTTTAATCACAGCCCCATTTCCTTTAGAGACAGATTGTTGACTTGTAGGCCATAGAAGTCTTGACTTCACAATCCCCACTCCTCAGCCTTCTGGGTACTGAGATTTATGTGTGCAGCACACTCCTGCCCGTAAAATGCCTTTGAAGAGCATGACAATGTGGAATGTAGTGGAAGCTCTGGACCTTGGGATTTGAAAACTTGAAGTAGACTAGACTCTGCCACTAACTTGTGAAGAGACTCTGTTTCAATATTTAACAAGTCTTCACCTTGCCTCATTTTACTTATGACTAGAATCATTAAATATATTATTATAAGTTTATAAAATCTATAATGCATAATATATTCTTAATAATATATTGTTTAGACAAATACAGGGTGGTAAACTTGTACATAGAAATCAGATAATAAATGATTGAATATTTACTTTAAATTAGTAAATACAGCTACTTACTTTTCATAATAAATCAGAAAACTGAATATTTATATATGTAAAGAGCCATTTTCTCAATATTTCCCACTAATGAAAATTCTCAAAAGATATCATTTGTGACCCATTTCATGCAAGAAACAGAGGGAAAGGAGGAGAGATGAGAAGAGGGAGAGAGAGAGAGAGAGTAGCAAAGCCAAGCATTGGCACCATTGTGGGGCTTAGGCTACCAGACTAAACTCAGACATTTTAAAAATGATGCTTAATGCCATTGTTAACGTTGTAGAAAATGTGAACTAAAACTGAGATTCTGTCCTCTAAAGCAGGAGAGGTGAGAATCCAGCAAGTACCTGTTATAACTTGAGATGGTACAAAGAACGTTTGTGGGGTCTGGAGAGGTTGGTTTTGCTAGAGGAACTGAAGAGAAAATCTCGGGTTGTGGGGAAGGTGAGAACTGAATTCTAGATGCTGCAGTTGGCATGCCTGGAGATCTGGAGGCACGTTTCAGGCAGAGAGGCAAACAATAAGTTCAGAACAAAATGAACAACCTCCCCGCCCCCGCCCCCCATCTGTCCTTTCTGTTTCTTTCTTTGGGTTTTGTTTGTCCTAATATTTATTGTGGAAGTGAGAAATAGAACATTTATTGCCAACTTCAAAATTGAGTGATGAAGACTTGTCTGGTTCTTCGAGGATTTTGTAGAAATTTTCAAAGTTGTATCTGTTTTCTAACTTCCCATGTAGCAGAAATAGTACTTCTTATAGAAAAGTTGAAAAAAATAACTGAATGAAGTATGTTTGTTTGTTTATCATTTCTAAGAAACTGCATTGTGCATTAAAGAATATAGGTTAATATAGGTCCAGGCCTGGGAAGTGGATGTGAGCAGATGGGGTGTGGGGTAGTCCACCACTGCTCATTGTTTCTTCATGTCCATTCCATTTTGCCCCGTCACACAGTATCATAATCACAAGTTGGTTCATTTGTATTGTTTAGTGGAACTTGAGTTACAGAAATTCATCTTGATTTTTAACTTAACTGAGTTCATAGATATTTTATCAGCTCTTGATAGGAATGACATTTTATTTTCTTGGAGAAATGCTGAATCTGACTTTCAGACTCTCATAATTAAGCTTTTTAAATTATATTTTTTGGAAACAAAACTTGAATAACAAGGCAACAAAGTGGCTTAGAACTAAAGACAGGATTACCTTGAATTGGCAAAGCATTTTAAGGGACTGTGTCTGTCAGATGGGATGACAGGAATTGTAACAAGTTACTCTGACAGCCACCCACTCCAAGAAGAGATTACACTGAGCTTAATTTGCGGTGTTATGTTTAGCTTTGACTGACAAGATGATACTTAACCCCTTATACAGTTCTTAACCCCTTATACAGTTAATCTTTGTGTTTTCTGATTTTTTTTCCTTACCAGTGAGCTAACACATATTTTTAAAGCAGGCAACCCTGGGAAAATTGTAGTCACATACATAAAACCCATTGCTATAAGTGGCCAAAAGCATATATGTCATATATTTGAATTCTTATGTTTGAGCTTCGTCTGAAACATTTCTCTAAAAAGATTTTAAAATTGATCAGTAAATAAAGCTACATAAATTTCCTGAGAATAGATTACTGTGTTTTAAAGGCCCAAATACGTAATTGTAAGTAGGGATTTAATAATTTCACTCTACTTTTCATCTAAGTTGCCCTTTCACTAATTACAACCCATTTTCTTCCTTTCCTTTCAAACTATTTCATTATCTATTAAGTTATTTTTCTTAGAAAATTTTAATAGAGTCTTTTCTATTTTAATTGGAGGGAAACAGCTCTAATAGAATGGAATACTGTGACTTAATTGGGGTTATCTTTTCTCTCACTAGATCTTGGCATATACAGAAGGTCTGCATGGAAAATGGCTGTTCACAGAGATAAGATCAATCTTTTCTCGTCGTTATCTTTTGCAAAATACAGCCCTGGAGATCTTTATGGCAAACAGAGGTAATACATTACAGAAGTGCATTGTTAAAGAACTAACTTACCCCGACTTGGGGTGTCATTTTTGAACACACCATATTGTTTCTATTTAGATTGGATCTGTAGTTTACCCTCTGCCCTGTTGACCTCATCTCTTACATCTCACCGACTGTCATGTGATTTTTATTCCCTTCCCCTCCAATCATTTTTAGAATAATTTGTAGGTCTTTTGTTTTCCTGACTATTTCACAAATTGGTGCAGTGCTCTATAAATATGAATATTCTGTGGTTTAACTATTGAATCAGCTGTGGAGTTTCCATGTCTACAGTATTTACTTGATTACTTCTAATAAGTGGCTACATTTATTTACTTTGTCTTTCATCTAACCTATTGTTATTTATATTAAAAGTCAGAAAAAATTACTACTTTGTCCCATTTTTAAAAGTTGAGCTTAAGTTTTGCTTGTGGATTTATAATGTAACTGGATGAGATACATCAAGATTGCGAGGGTAGAGTAGTTGAACTTGAAGGAAAAATGTTTATGAGTGGAGTCACACAAGGGAAAATATATAAAACTTGGCGTCTTTGTTACATTTCTAACTTGTATATATGTAGGCTGATGGTTTTTTATTTGTTTGTTCTATAATCTCCATGTTTTAAATCTCCACATAAAAACATATATGCATGCATTTCTCCCTGTTTATTAGCATATGTTGACAGATATTATAAGCACATGTAGGGGGTAAGCTTTTTCTTTTCTTATAAGCTCCTATACAACCCACACAACTTTTTACTAATGCAAGCATTACTGCTCTAGATGAGTAACTGAGAGGTTACGTTACACTTTATTTCAGTCTACCTTGTCCAGAGGTCGTGACAACCTTCCAGCATTGGTCACTTGCTCATCTTCCTGCATTTTCCTTCCTTAGACTTCTGTGAACACCCTTGAGTTTGTGTGTTTTCTGTCATCTCTCCTCTTAGCTAGGTCTTCTGATATAACCTACAGTGGTTTATTCTTTCTTTCCTCCCCAATATTGAACATAAGAGTAGGTATTAAGGAAGCCCTAATTCAACACTCCCTGTATATAGCTTACAAGATACTTTGTATCTTTGTGCTTGGTGAGTGATCTGTTATTTGCTTAAAGAGTTGGGTTTTGGGGGAGGGGGGTTTGTTTTGAGTTTTTAAATCATTCAATTTCTATAGAAAAGTTATATTTACAATATAATGTGACAGAAATTGCCACAGGAATGATATACTGATTGCAATAAGGTTGCATACATCAACAGCTTTGCATTTTTATAACTTTCTTTGTTTATAAACTTGTTACTAAATCCATTGTTTAAAAGCTACAGCAACACAATGAATTTTTTTCACCTTGAGTAATTTTTGACCAAGCAGAAGACTACCTTCTGGATGAGAATTGTAGCATGCATGTGTTTCTCATACTGTTAATAGATAAGTAAGAGTTTGAGACTAAACAAAGTAATATCTTACAAATTTTATCATTTTATGACTATCTTTTTTAAAGATAGGTAAGTATTTCATATGACTTTTCAAATTAGCATATCAAATGTATTTTATTGGTAGTTGATTCTTGATGCTGTAGTCCATGTGTAATTGTCTAAATTACTAGAAAGCATTTTCAGTTTTCTTAAGAGCCATAGTGAAAACTATTATTTCTAGACACAAATATTAGTTGACATTAATATGCAAAATAAAAACATGAAAATATTATGAAGAAAATTGACTTCTAATGGGTCATTACTTGATATAGAATAGATTATTTCTTAGCTATATTTATAGCTTTTAATAAGAGGTATGTAAATTTAAATTTAATTTAAATTTGGTTTTATTTTAAATAGTTGTAGAATCTCATGCAGAGATGTTGGAGTTCTGAACATTAAATATGTATTTTCACACTTGTCCCTATATAATCTCAACTTCATGTTATGCAAGGAGAAAAATTTTACTTTTTTTGTAAATACGTTGAAATGCTTGTGTATGGCAGCATAGTCTTTTAATGAAACAAATATGACCTGTAGAAGATTATTACTATAACATTAGAATGTAGTACTGATTGTATTTGAGATACTTGAACCTAGTATTGAATCAAGAAGTCATTTTTCCAAGAAGAATTTTATTATATTCTAATTTTTAAAACTTACTTGTTGTAGTTGCTGTAATGTTCAACTTCCCAGACCCTGCCACAGTAAAGAAAGTGGTGAACTATCTACCTCGTGTTGGTGTTGGAACCAGTTTTGGATTACCTCAGACCAGGTACTGTGTTAACTGAAAATACAAATAAATAAAAGAAATATTCTGATTAAAATCTTGGTAATTAGCATGTATTAATATTTGTATTTGTTTTGAAATGGTCCCTTCTGATTTTTGTTTCTTAATAAATGATGGTTGTTAGAGTTGTGTTTTATTTTTAGTCAACTGAATCATAATATAAACAGTTGCAGTATCCCTTAAAGAATATATTTGTAAATACTATAAGAAAAAGGTTTCTATCTCTCTCCAAAAGCATTTGTGTGTGCATGAACAAACACACACGCACACACACACACACACACACACATGCACACACACATGCAGATGCACATGTATCAGAAAGTTTCAGTTATGCTTTGGACTTTGGGGAAAAGGCATGTATTTCTAAGTGAAACCACTATATTTTAATCAACATGGCAAAACCCAGAAAAGTAAATAATATGCAAATATTATGCAGAGGTAAAGTGAATGGAATAGCTGTAGAGGTAGGTTTCTTTGGATAAACTGATTAAATGTATTTCAATGTGACTGTTATGTTTTATCTTAAGAAACAGAACCAGTCCAACATTGAAGGAGGAGATATTTTTACCGAAGCCTAGAAACAAGGCAGAGTTTTTATTGTTCTGGAAAAATATTAAAGGGCAACTAACAGTGGGACTTAGGAAGAGAGTGTGGAGTAGGAGTAAGAGGCTTATGTAAAAGTCCAATTATTAACAGAATGCAGTAGGAATGTTAGTGGGAAGAGGCATCCTGATCTGAGAGTTACAAATGTAACTTGTAAGACTTGGAGGCTGATATGAGAAGGTAGATGTTCAATATGTCTTCTCAAGTCTCAGCTTGAGCTCCTGAAGTCAACAGCACTAGAGAAGCAATGGATGTGGAGGGCTCTCTCTCAATGCTTTGGTTGTGGAGGGCTCTTGATGCTTTTGTCTTCATGGTTGAGATTATAGGGAGGAAGCAGAGAGAAAATAAGCTTGGTTTTAGTTATACTGAAAGTGAAACCCAAAAGAAAAGCTCAGTTGTAAATGCTAATAAGAAATTAGATTCCAGAACATAATAAAACAATAAGTAGAAACCTGGGGACTAGGTTTCCTGTGCATGAGATTAGGAGCCATAATAGGGAGTAATTTCATCTAGGAGAAACTAGAACACCAAGAGGAAGTAGGGCTACATCACAGTGATTGTCACCATTAGTTGTAAAACTTACAAGACCGTTGTAATTAAGAATGTATATTAAGTTTATATATTACAAATGTTAACTAGAAAGCAAGTGGGAAGGAAGGAAGGAAGGAAGGAAGGAAGGAAGGAAGGAAGGAAGGAAGGAAGGAAGGAAGGAAGGAAGGAGTGAAAAACAGAACCCCTCCTCCTCATGGAACAAACCATGTACAGTACAGATCCAGGGGAATATAACACGAAGGGTTGGCAGTATTTCCATACAGTTAGATCTGACAGGAAGTCAATAAGACAGACGAAGCAGTGCCTGTTGCATCTCGCAGCAGCTATTTAGGGCTGCAGTGGTTTAATGTGAATTTACCCCCTCAATATCAACAAGCTATACTTGGTTAATGGTGCAAAAATTCTGTCGTTTATGACATTTTCTGTTTAGATATGATAACACTGCACTTGAGGACATTAGACAAAAACAGGTGACTTATCAGCCAGTAGGATGTAAGATGGTGGAGCATTTGTGCCAAATACATAACCCACCTCTGATGGCACATAGCAAGGTCTGATCACTTTCCCTGCTGTGGTTTTTTTGTTTGTCTGTTTTGTTTTGTTTTTATTTAGAATATCCAACTTCGCAGCAATATGGTCCATACATTCACAATACTAATTTTAAGACTTAATATCATGTTATTCCATAAGCCTAAAGGTTTCAATCAAGATTCATTTGAGTTTTCCCATTCACAGGAAGTTTTTTCTTGTCTCAGCACTTGAATTTTTTACCCTTTACTGGAAAATTGGCCAGGAAAACACACCTTATATCACGGGTGCCATAGTTACTTTTCTGTTGCTATGGCAAAGTACCATGACCAAGATAACATAAAGAAAGCATTTAAATTGGGCCCTAGCTCTGGAAGGCTAGAGTATATGACCATCGTGGTAGGAAGCATCAGACAGTCGGCCATGTTGCCACAGTAGTAGAGGAGAACTTATATCCTTATGCACAGTAGGAAGAAGAGAAAGACCTAATTGTAAAAGGCATAGGCTTTTTTTTAAAAAAAGAAAAACATTTTTATTAGATATTTTCTTCATTTACATTTCAAAAGTTATCCCCAAAGTCCCCTATAACCTCCTTCCCCCTGCCCTGCTCCCCAACCCACCCACTCCTGCTTCCTGGCCCTGGCATTCCCCTGTACTGGGGCATATGAGCTTCGCAGGACCAAGGGTCTCTCCTCCCATTGATGGCCAACTAGGCCATCCTCTGCTACATATGCAATTAGAAGGCAAGGGCTTTTGACAAAGCCTACCAGCAGGGGCACATGTTCTTTAAAAAGGCCACACCTCCTAACCCCTGTTCTAACAGCTGAGGACCAAGTATTCACATCTGTGGCCTATGGGGGCCATTCTCATTCAAGTCACCACAACAGGTTCTAGCAGCTACCTTACTGTGAGGCACTAAGGACATGCAGGGGACAAAGCGTGCGTTTCTTACCTACCCCATGTTGCAGCCTTCAGAGAGCCCTGGGTTTGGTGCTTTGTTCTTTTTGTGGGCCAGCCATGCTCTGCCATCAGTTGGTGTTTTTGCCAACTCCTGTACCTAGCAACTCCTCTTCTCAAAGGACTGAGGAGGGTAGTGATTTGAGACCTTCTACAACAAAGCTGCAACAAATTAAAACATGCGGGATGTGCCTAAAGCCAAGAAAGAAATTTTAGTACTTTAGTCATCATTATCCGAAAGGTAGAAATCTCTCATCTCAGTCTCCTAAGCTTTCTTTAGAAAACTGAAGAGTGACCTAAATTCAAATGCAGTAGAATAAGGGGAATAATAAAGATTATAGCAGAAGTATGTGGAACAAACATAGCAAAACAAACATAGTAAAACACCTCCTGACTCAATCTGTATGGGCAGTGCACCTCATGACTAGAAAACAGACAATTGTGGGTCAGTGATTCTTGTGGGCACATACAGAAAATCCTTAACAAAATTTACCAAGCCAAATTCAGTAGGATTGATAAATCATTTTCAAATAGCTAGAGATGCAGACATATATATATATATATATATATACACACAGAGAGAGAGAGAGAGAGAGAGAGAGAGAGAGAATCTGGCATATATTTGTAAACTCTGGACTGACTAGCAGTAAAAAAGTATTTCAACAAACTGATAAAATACTCTAAAAAGAACAAAAAAATCACCAACACAGCAAGCAGAGGCTATGTTAGCAAGTGGCCACACCACAGCAGGATTCTAAGCAGTGGACACTGAAACCAGGAGAGGCATTTTCACTTGAATAAGAACACATACAACTCATAGTTGGTATTGGCAAGGATGTGTGGACCATTCCTGTGTTTCTTATTAGAATATTTAGCAGTCCCACTACTTTGGAGAAGAGTTTCATAGTTTGGTAAGCAGTTTCAGAGAAACTCAATCTACAATTCAGGTACTCAACCTCTAAGAATCTCTTCAAAGGAAATGAAAACCATGTTCATTCAGTGTATGTGAATGTCCACAGTAGCAACAATCACACCAGCATAAACTATAGAAGCAGTTGAAGTGTGCCTGAATTATATAAAATATAGTTTCTGTATTCATACAATAGAATACTACAAAGCAATAAGAAAAAATGACTAATTATATAATCATTTTGTTGGGCTTCAAAAAAAATTACTGAGTGAGAAGACTGATAGATGACCATAGTGCCATGTGTGATTACAGGAAATGCCAGACAAGGCAGAGCTATAGGAAGTAGCCTGCTCTTTGCTTCGAAGTGGGACTCAGAAAGGGAATTAACTGTAAATGCAGAGAAGGTAGTTTTGTTGTAAAGAAAGTGCTAAATAGTGGATTGTGCTAATAATAATAATAAAAAAAAACCTAAAGTTTTGTAAAGTCTTTGAATTTTATACTCTTAGAATGAATAATTGTAAGTTTAGAGCTATGCCTCAGTAAATCTTTTCATTAAGTAATTGCTTGGCTCTTGGTGATAGGAAGAACCATGACATTACTGACCTCTGAGACCTGGCTTCAGATGTTTTAATTGGTCCTGCACTTCCACCTCTCCATTCCACTCCTGTTTCCCACTATTTCTCTGCTGGCCATTTGTATCGAAGTGTTTACATTTCTCTAACTGTGCCTTCTAAGGAACTACATTTTAAAAAATCTCAATCATTCCTGTCTTCCTTCTATCATACAAATTACTTAGATTTCTCTTTACCCTTGGTACAGGATCTGAGAAAATACAATATTTTAAATCATAATGGATAAGTTTAATCTTTAAGGGATGTTTTATAAAGCTGATAGGCATGTGAATACAATTTTATGCAACCTATAGAGTCATTGATCATACTGTTTTAATCAACCTGTATGCAACCCAAATGTTACAGTGACATTATGACTCCTTACCTGAATGAGCAGAACGTAAATAGTATACTTATTGCTAGTACAAATCATTTGGTATTTTTCAATTGTAGATTGAAACATTGCTAATATTCATTGATCTGACATGGATACTAATTTTCAGAATTATAGGTTTAATTAAGAATACTGAGTGAGTTCAGACAATTCATGATTTATTATTATGGTATAATTAATATTAAGTTACTTTTAAGTCAAATTCTCTTCTTTGCAGGCGTATTTCATTAGCCACTCCACGTCAACTATTCAAAGCTTCAAATATGACTCAGCGGTGGCAGCACAGAGAGATTTCAAACTTCGAGTACTTGATGTTTCTCAACACAATAGCAGGTAAATTAAATGCACATCTTGAGTTATTTTAGGGAACAAATGTCCACTGTGATATGCTTAGATTATTTTTAGTATCAGGATAAGCAGATCATTTTTATTGCTGTTTGAATCTCTTAAGAAAGTAGATTCCTACTAAAATTTGCAACTATACAACAAGAACAGGGGGCTACTTAAGAATTAAAAATTTCAAAAAAAAAAAAAAAAAGAATCCACAATCATATAATATAAACTAGGACTACTGTGAAATAGTAGAAATGAAGAACAGTATAAAATTCAGAAACTATTATGTTAGAAATGTTATAGGATGAGACAGTAGGTATGGTAGCTAAAGGAATGTTTATATTAAGACCAAAATGTGAAAATATAAGGATTAGATAGTTCTTACAAGAGTATAATCATGCAATATGGAAAGTCATTCATTGGAACTGTTACTTTGAAGAATAAAGCATGACTATAGTTTGCACCTCAAATAAACAAACAGAAAGTCTACTAGAGTGACATTTGTATGTCATTTCAACAAACTGACATGGTATTTATTGAGGCACAAAAGATATATAAAAAAAAAGAAAAATGTATTTTTTTATACTTCCAGAGAAGCTACTTTACTTACAAATATCAGTACAAGTTGAATGTCCCTTATTTGCCCTTATTTGAAATGATTAGGATAGGAATGATTACAGGTGCCAGAAATTCTCAGGTTTGGAATGTATGCATGGGTTTATGAGGTAAGCTCCCTGAATTCAACCACTCAATTCCAAAGTGCTCTGAAGACTGAAACTTGGTGCCTGAATGCTTTGGGTTTCAGATTTGTGAATTATAGATGCTTAAACTATGATTTTAGAGCAAAAGAATATAGATTTCAAACATGTGTAGTAAGAGAATTAAAGAAGGCAAAGAAGAAACACAGCTTTCATTGGTCATGTAAAGATGTTATTGTGACAGAAGAGGTTGGGAGGACAGAGATTAGACTGTCTAAAGCAAGCACACAAAGATGGGAAATACAAAGTATAGTGTCTGGAGAAAAGTCAGTGGTATCATTGTGTGCTCAAAAATATATGTGGACATAATGCAGATTACTTCTAAATATAAGAAATGCTTATTTAGCATGGAGATATTGTGGTAGATTATTTTCAGTCTGACTTAGCAGGCAGTTCATTGGGAAGGTTGGAAAGGTTTTAAGAATATGCATTATTACAGCTATAAAAAATTATCATGGAGCTTTTAGGTAAGTTGGTAAACTGGGGTAGAGAGACTGTGCAAAGGGCAAAATTAGGTAGCAATTACCTGTAAATGTAATGAAGTTCTTCACTGGAGAAATGACAATAACTTTCGCTCTAGGAGATTATAAGCAACAGCCATATGACATACAACTGACTAGAGGTAGTAAGTTAATGAGACGAGACTGTCAGAGTAGACTTACTGGCTTCTAATTCTCATTGTTGGGAGACTGATACCATTAACAGAAATCTAGTGAAGGATGGTGATCTTCCTGCCCTGGCAAGACATCTATGTGAAATATCTGAAAGAGCATTTGACAGAAGCCATAGAATATTCAAAATCTAGAAGCAGGGCTTTGGGTTTTGTTGGCAAAGAGGAAATTGCTAAGTAAGAGATGAGATAAGCAGGGCAGCTGGTAAGAAAGTAATAAGGTAAGAGTGTGGAACAGGTATGTGAGAAAGAAAAGAAAGAAAGAGAACAGAGAAGGTAATCTTGGCATTAACAGATAGAGAAGGAGAATGAAGTGAATCAGATGTCTTGAGAGCCCAATGTTCTGCAAAGTAAGGGAGAATTAATGATTATAAGCTGGGTAGTCGTGGCACACCTCTAATCCCAGCACTCTGTGGACAGGGCCTCTAAGATTGAGGCCAGCCTGCTCTACAGAGCACATTCTAGAACAGCCAGGGGTATGCAGAGAAACTATCATGGGGGATATAGGAGGGAGGATGAGAATATGGTGCTTGAGAACTTTGTGTTACTTGATGGGGACTCAATTTCAAAGCAAGCATAAATGATTGATTTTATAGGTGGAGTCAGGTGTGAAGTTTATCTATAGAATAGTTTTCTAAACTGATAGGAGAGGAAGTAGGATGGGTTAAGGCATCAGGGAAACACTGAGAAGTGGAAAGAGAAAGTATGAGTCAGGTTATGATGGAAAGGAATTCAAGGCCTTGGGGGAAGGAATTGCTGTTAGTGAAGAGAACATTCTGCTTGAGAAGTGGAGGAAACAGAGTATTGTGAAAAATGGGAAGTTGATGGGCTCACATTCATGTTTTGTCAGTTACAGGGAAGCCATCTTGTAGTTAAGAACAAGGCTTAAGTAAAATGTGAAGAAGTATGTTGACATTAGTAGTAATCATAGAACTATTAACTATAGAATTTTTAAACACTATAGGATGGGAAGATTTGCACATTTAATGGACATTTTTGTATGTAGTAAGTCAGCTAACTAAATTCAGGTGAATGCCTAGTAACAGTTATAAAAAAGCAACTCTTAATGAAGGAAGGGGCCCCTATTCTCATACAGCTTCTGTTTTCCTAAAGTCTCTTTTAAATATATCCTTTTATATAAGTAAATTCTTCAAAAGTAGAATTAATAATTTGTTTAGAATGTACACTAGCATGTGCGTTAGATATCATTAATATTTCTTTTGTAGCTACCTGTACCACATGTAGCTTCATATACTCTCATGATAAATATAGTCAGTAGATATTTAGTAGCTTTGTGTTCAGTTTAATATAATTGAAGTCTAATCACTGAACAGTTCACACTCTTATTCAATGAGCTTTTAATTATTGGGTTTACTAAGCCAGATAGGACATTATGAAGGAGTTACTTCCTACTAATATCTAAATTGTATCAAGGAAGTAGAAACTGAAGGAGAGAGGAAAGGACTTCTAAAGTGCTTGGTTATTTAAAAATAACCAAGAAAAATAAAAATTAAGACTGTAACAATGTGATGACATAGTATCCTCTGAATTAAAAGTGTTCCTCTTGTTAAAATTTTGAAAGATGAGGCTGGACAGAGGCTAGCAGGTATAAACCTGTACTGTGTTTGGAGAACCCACATCAGGTGTCTACAAACCACTTGTAACTCCAGGTCTAGGTGATACAATGGCTTCCTCTGGCCTCTGAGGGCCCCTGCACACAAGATACACCTACAAGTTTTTGAGACTTCACAGATCATTAAGTTGTCCTAATAAGCCTCAAGCCCAAGAAGCTAGGGAAACCTAGTTAACCCCATCAGGTTAGATGTCAACAGTATGTGTAGAGAAGTACTTCACTATTCAGCTGTGTGTTATGCTATCAGAATATCTTTGAGAGAGAAAATTAAAATAAACAGTATTAATATTAATCAATATTAATGGTCTCTTCCCCCTTGTACTTCAGCTATAAGATCTATTCAATATAAGTTTAATCAAAAAATAGGCTATAGATTGATTAACAGTAGATCCAGGATTCACATGCTTGCATCTTGACGGCAGAATCAGTTACCGCATGCACTCTGCCACTTCCCTATAATGGCGACTCCCAGAAAACCGGTATGTAATGCACAAAGGCTACCTCATCTTTAGCATGCATATCTGCAGTGAGTCTCAGTGTGCCTATAAATATACCGTTGGTTTTGAGGTGAGTGTTGAAGAGCATTTGGGTGGGCAGAGCGAGAATGACGGTACTGTGTATCATTGCCAGAGCATCAGTCAGGAAGGTGCTGCAGGATCTCAGGGTTGCTTAGTGCAGGCAGGCATTCTCGTGTTACACAAATGGACTGTTACCTTGCTTGGTCGGCTGACTGCCTGGTTGGTTAACTGAAAACTGGTGAATATTTGGTTAGTTGGTTGATAACTAACTGGCAACAGAGAAAATGATTGTCATTTTGAACTTTTCTATCAGAATAAATTCCTTTTTAGGCTTAATAAATATGCTTTTGTGGCTGTGAGTGTACTCAGTGGTCGAGCATGTACTTAGCATGCTCAGTGTCGTAGATTCAGTTCCCAGCTCTCCCCTCCCTGCACAAAGAGCATTTGATTTGGAATTGGCTTTCAGATAACAAAGTCTAGTGAGTTTGACAGAACATAAGCTTTAAAACCACACACATAAATTTGAGTACGTTTTCAGCGTTACTAGGCATGTGATTTGGTGAAAGCACTGAACCTTTGAGCCTACGTATTTTCACCAAAAATGTGTGTAATGCTAATGATATCAGTTTCACTGCGTGATTTCAAAGGCCAAATGAAGTAACAAACATTAAAGCTAATGACACCCAAATTATTAGTTTTTCGTTTTACTTTTAATAATCTCTCATGTTTTACACTAAATTAAAAGTGGTATTTTTTTTCCTTACCAGGCCGGAGTTATAATGACCTAAATCAGTATCCTGTGTTTCCCTGGGTCATCACTAATTATGAGTCAGAAGAATTAGATCTTACCTTGCCAAGCAATTTCAGAGATTTGTCCAAGGTAATATTTTTAGTAATTATCTGAAAAATGTTTGTCTTTCATTAAAACAATTAATTTGATTCATTTCACACAAGTTTTAAAATTTTTAAATGCCATTTTACTTGTAATATGTTTTTTACCTTTTAAATAAATTTTGCTACTTAGCATAAAATTTAAAAATACTATTATAATAAATTAGGCAACAAGTTAAACAATTGTTGTACTCCTTTTTTGTATGCATTCAAGGAAACATTGTCTTTCGTTAAAATCTTTTTTTTTCTTTCATTCATTTTGAGTTTATTTTTTTTCCAATTTTTATTAGGTATTTACTTCATTTACATTTTAAATGCTATCCCCAAAGTCCCCTATACCCTCCCTCGTCCCCCCAGTCACCTATCCACCCACTCCCCCTTCTTGGCCCTGGCCTTCCCCTGTGCTGTGCTGGGTCATATAAAGTTTGCAAGACCAAGAGACCTCTCTTCTCAATGATGGCCGATTAGGCCATCTTCTGCTATATATGCAGCTAGAGACACGAGCTCTGGGGGTACTGGTTAGTTCATATTGTTGTTCCACCTATAGGGTTGCAGACCCCTTCAGCTCTCATTAAAATCTTCTAAGGTCATTTGTATCTAACAAAGCAACTAAGGAAAGTCATGAACAGAACTCTCCTACCAAACCCAGAGACCTCCTGCTTCAGGTTGCTGGGCTTGTATGTTTCTTCTTGTCCTCTGGGAACTCCTCAACCATGAGCATGTGGATCCTCCTTTTGTATTTTTTTCTGGCTCGCTTGGAATTCACTATGTAAATCGGATCAGTCTCACATCCAGCTGTGCTCCCACAGCCTCTAGAATACTGGGATCACAGCTGGGTGGATCCTCTTCAAACCTGATTTTCACCTGAGTTCACTATCCATAGCCCTTCTTAGTTCATCACCAGATGCAGTAAGTCTTGCTGACTTCAGAGCTTAGCTTCTCTGCCACATTTCACCTCTGGAGTGAAGTCATTGTCTTGGCCCCTTTCCTGAGGGGTTCCTTCATTCTCTCACGGTGCTTCCATATCTTCCACTGGGCATTTTCTTGTTTTCCCACTGTTCAATAAATGTGTGAAAACTTTTCAGAATGTCAGATATCTTGCTCCTTGCCCTCCCTTTCGTCACAGAAATGGTTTCCTGGGAAAAGTTTGCTCACCCATCCAGCTTGCTTCCTGATGTCAGAACAAGATTTTCCGTTTATCCATCCTAGGCATGGTGAACATCAGGAATGTTGGAGAGTAATTGCTAGTATATTCAAAGGCAGTGTCGTCAGTGCAGAAGTTGACATTTTCCTACTGATAAGAGTAACATTTGAGATATGATCTTTGTTCTATCTAGCAATTTTTCCTCAGCTTTTGTAACCATCTTTGTTCAAATTCTAGTTGTCACATACCTTGTATTTACCTCTTGTATCTTTGCTCTTGTTTTTCCCTTTTTCTAGAAATGTGAATTTCCATAGACTCCCTGTATTTCATAATTTGTTATAATCTGAAATCTTTTTTCCTTGGCTCAGAATATAGTCCAGCTTGCCTTACATGTTTGATCCTAGTAGCACAAAAGCAGTAAAAGTTTCCTTTTCTGTTTTCTCTAATATGATAATTATTATTAAACCTAATAAGATGGGAAAACCTACTTATAGATGTCAGTTTATTTTTACTGTGCTATCTAGTGAATGAAATTTGTATTAGTTTGATCTGTGTGAGGAACTGTTTGGTAGGCCAGTACAATAGGCTCCCTCCATAATCCTATACCTTTTATTTTGTTTTCTCTGTATTAAATAAGCTACCTGTTTTTGTTTTGAATATTCATTGAAATACAATCAAAAGAATACTGTCGCCGGGCGTGGTGGCGCACGCCTTTAATCCCAGCACTTGGGAGGGAGAGGCAGGTGGATTTCTGAGTTCGAGGCCAGCCTGGTCTACAAAGTGAGTTCCAGGACAGCCAGAGCTATACAGAGAAACTCTGTCTCAAAAATCCAAAAAAAAAAAAGAATACTGTCAGACATTATTTTCAATCAGAAATTTCTGACAGAATTCTTTATTCACATTAAATTTTTCTTGTATGTTATTACTATTTCTTACTTTTTGTTGTTATTGTTGTGAACCCAGCTGTTAATGGCTGAGCCATCTCTTTAGCCCTTTTATTGCCATTTCTAAGGAATATATCATCTAATTTTTCTTCCATGGGTAAAATATTACTTTAATATTATCATGACTTTCATTGACATATATGTAAGGTTGCTTCTATGCCCGACTGGATGATCAACAACAATTCTAATTTTCAAATGTTTGTTATATTGAAGTGCAAAGAAGGCCAGCTAAATCAAAACAGAAAGTTACTTTCATTAGTCTCCAGCCATATATGGTCATAGCCACAAAAACATGGATATAACAGAAGCAAAGGCATAAGAAATATCTTATGTGGTCAGGGAAGATGGTCTACTAAGGAAAGTGCTTGCTATGTAAACATGAGGATCTGAATCCAGATCTTACTAGGTGTAGTGGCATGTATAACCCTGGAAGCTAAGGGCTGGGGTGTAAAGACAAACAGATCCCCAGGACTAGCTAGTCTGGCTAATGTGAGCTCTAGGCTCAGTGAGACTCTGAACAAAAATATGAAGTAGAAAAGCATTTGAGAAAACCATCTTGATGTTAATTTAATCTCTGATCCCCAAACAGTCAAGGAGAGTCCCATCTGCATGTGTACACACATACGATCATACATAGACACACATACACATGCACACACAAACACAAAAACAAGTGTTTCGTGTAATTTAGTGCCTTTATCATCTTCAATTCCTTCACCTGTAATGGTATCCATTTTTATAATTTGAGAATTTATGAGAAGGTTTTACTTTTGGTTGGGAAAGGACTATGTATAAAAAGTCCTTTCAGAAACTGCCGCAAGTGCTCCCGGTTCGGTAGTGAGATGCACTGCTGTTTATAGGAAGTAGGGGATTTTAGAAACAGGATTATTTCCTTTGGGGGAAGGATTGTGGGAGGGAGTAACTGGGAGGAGGGCAGTGAACAGATGTAAAGTGAATAAGTAAAATATAAAATTAAATTATGAATTAAAAAACCCTGCCTCCTCTCCTAAAGAGCGGCCATTCTTCAGATGCTTTGGTGTCATTCAAGCCCACGAGAATAGAATTCTACCGTGCTGATGGCTCCATTCATTATTAATGAAATTGGTGATTTTGAAATTACTAATTCTACTCTGTATGTATACTCATTTACTTAATAAAACCGCCTTATTGCTTGAAGTAGAAAAATCTCCTAAATTTTTTGTGATATGTGTCTAAATATTTGCTTATGCATACATTTTCAAGAACACATGTTGTATATAAATAAGTTCTATGTATACAAATGATGATTATGTTAGAATTATATAAAATCTGTCCCAAAGCATACATTTAGCAGACATTACTATTTGTTTAAATAAGCTTCTGAAATCTGAGAACAGATTCGGTGCAAAGTGTAATTTAAAGCATAAGCAGATCTTATCCTATTGCTAAGTAGATAATGTAGTCTGACTAGCTTTAAGATGTATCAAATTATTTATGTCCATTTAATTTCCCCAAAGCTGGTTTTCAGAACTGCTTTGACACAAAGCTACAGTTTTATTTGAAAAGCCTTCCCATGTTGCACAGGGAATTTTCTTTCTGATGCTGCATTTCTATAATCAACACCCTTCTGAATTCTGTTTGTGATCAGTCTTTTAGCACAGAAAAGTGTGAATGGAACAGTGTAAAAAAAAAATTATCTTCTTAGAAATGCAAACTTTAAAAATATTTTCACTGTGTCTTTTCAGTGATTATAGATTGATATTGTCAAAGTGTTGAAAAAGTTAAGTCTACGTCAAGTTGATAAGGAGTTGAAAATTGCATATTTTTATATTTGAAGAGTCATAATAGTTTAATTTATAATTTCAAAGCCAAAAAAGCAGGAGTCATTGATGGAGCTCCTTCCCCTCCCACAGTTCTTTCCTACGTCATCGGTGCTCTGAAATTGTGACAGATCTTACCATGCATAGAGTGTGGAGTGATTTTAATCTATTTTGTAAATAAGCGTTGACTTTATATTCTACCTACCTCTTTGGTATAATTAAGAATCACCGTTGTCTTTTTGTTTTCCCTTTACCTGATGTGATAAGTAAGGTGGGCTTCCATTTACAAATGTTCTTTCATGACCTGTCCCATGTTATTTGGGAGTTGCAGTTCTGCCTCGCACAAAATGGCTAAGAAGTTCTGGAATAGGGTTGTTTTTGGTTTAGTTGTGGTGGTTGTTTTGTAGATTTTTACCTGTGATTTCTGTTTTTCTTTTTTTTTTTTCCTGTAATACTTTGGATAACATAAAGTAGTTTTTAAGAAAGGAACACCATCACATTTTGATACAATCATTTCTCTTCTTTGATCTGTATGATTTTGGGATATGTAATATGTATTCTTACTGTAATCTGAGTGTATGCTTCAAAAACTTGTTCTTAGATCGCAGCACTGGAAGTTAAAACGTAATGAAAACTCATTCATATTGGCTATGCAATTCAGAAGGCAAAAAAGCAACGAACTGTGCTACTGTTGCTGGTTACTGGTGCTTCTTGGGTGCTTCTGATTTGCTAGGCATTTTAGCTAAGCATTTCACATGTATTAACTAGTTTAACCTCACTCAGATCTTGAAATTTAGGTAACACAATTGCTGTCTTACAAAGGAGAAACTGAGGCACTGTGAGGATAAGAAAGCTCCATCCATACCTTACACTGCTAGTGCACAGAACTCAAGTTGAAAACTATGCATATATATTTGTAACTAGAGCTGCATGTTTATAACTGACTATATTTTAATGCAGAGGTCAGCAGAGCAATAATATAAAAAGGCAGCAGTGTGTTTCCTGTATGGCTCTCTGTACCTCGTTTTATTGATGTATGTGCTTATGTGTGCTGGGGTGCGTTTGGGTTTGCCTTCCCTTTTGGGGTTGAATATAGAACCTCCACACTGTGGGCTCACTTGATTCTCATCCCCTGATGAAGCTGATAGCTAATACAACCTCAGCGTAATGCTTCGAAGGAAATGCCTTTTCTGTAGAACCCTTGCTTGCCTTTGTCCCAGTATCTGATAAAAAAATTAAAAGTTAATATAGCCTTTTTGATTAAGACAGTTTTACAAAAAATAAAAACCCTGTGTATTTGGTTAAAAATAGAGTCCCTGACAGTAGCACTTAGCTGAGTTTTATGGTTATTGACTCTTTGTTGTATAATTTCTAAAAACAATTGATGAAAACTCAGTCTTAAAGTCTGGCCACAGCTCTATGTAATCACATTTGTTTTGCTGCTTTCATAACCATGCTACAATGCTGTGCTTACCCTCTGTGAGCTACAGCTTCCATTGCTCTTGCCCAATGTTTCTCACAAGGAAGTTCTGAGCAGCCCAAGGAGGAGGGAATGACAAAGCTGCCGTGGATTTATTTACTCTTTGCTGAGTAGCTGCTGATTGTATTTGTGCATCCTCATCCTCCTTCTGCTGTGGCACATCGATATGCATATTTTTATATATGATATACTGCTCTCAAACATGCACATTTACTATACAGCGAACATCTTGACCTGGAATTGACTACCGACATTTAACTGTTGTTGATCAGACAGCACTTCTTTATCTCTTTAAGTTTTAAGTGCTGTTTCTGACGAATGCCAGTGCTTTCAGTCTGCTCTGTAGCAGATACCCCAGGAATCAATATACCATCTAGTTGTCACAGAGGGGATAGAATGCTTTCGGGTGGTGGGAATATTGCTTAAACATGGGTATAACTGCATTTACTTTGTTTTCTATTTGTTGGGATTTACAGAAAGCAAAGGGATTCAAGCTAAAGAAAAGGAGGTCTTATAACATTAGAATAACAAATAATTGATCTTAAATTGTTTTAAAAGTATAGCAAAGGAAAATAAATGGCTGGTGAGACACACTTTTTACTCCTTGCATCAAACATGGGTGCTGTCATGTACCATTTGATCTTAGAGATTATAGCATAAATTGTTTCCCATGATGTTCAGGAGTTGTAGTCTGGCCAGCACAAAATGGCGTCAGAACATATTTCAGAACATGTCTGCTGTTGTAGCACCTCCTTTTTAAAAGTGGGGTGCAGCCTGATATGGTAAACACTTATGCTCAACCTCCAGCATAAAACAGTGACAAAAACTTAGCAACCAGAAAGATGTAAAGAAATAGCCAGAAGCAGAGGTGTTAGGAAGCACAACAAAAATAAACAATGACACGGAGTATGTGAAACTCTTAATTTAATAGAAGAAAATGATGCAAGGAAAATGAATAGTCAGGAATGCGGGCATGAGCGCTGTCTTCTGAAGAGTACAGTAGTAGATGTGGGAGGTACAATTAGGGGCGAGGTGGGGAAGCTGAACTTGCAGGTATGCGCCAGTTTGCTCTGTTAGCAAATTACTTAATTTGGGAATTCGTTGTAGTAAACTTTTTAATATATCCCTAAAAGTGTTTTATTGGTATATTAGTCTATTTTAATTATTTCAATTATTACTTGTTCAGTTTTGCGTATTAGTTTAAACTGTAGTTATGCAACTCTTTCCTCAGAACTTAATGCCAAGTAAATCAAAGTACAAATAGATGTGTGTGTGTGTGTGTGTGTGTGTGTGTTTCTGTAAAGTAATTAAACAGACTTCTTACTAGAAGTTTCTTTCTGGAAAAGTTTTAAATGACTCTAACAGAGGTCAACCCAACACTTAATTTAAGCAGCTTCTGATGACATTGTTTCTTAACATTAGTCAGAAAACGATAAACTGAAGTAACTGAAATGGATTTTGGTTAATATTACTGTCAGGGCGATGGCTAATCCTGACATATACCAGGCGTGCACTGCCAGTCAGTAATCTTTCTTAGGGGTTAGGTATTCCTTCCTGATCATGCTACACTGCTCTGGGTGGAGTGACAATTTATGGTAATTTATAACCAAATTGTTTTATTTACATACCATTAATGGTTTTATCCCCCAGGTTTTTCTACTTGTCTGCTTTAGCAAACTTCTGTAGATTCACAGTAGGGACATCTGCTGTTAATGTACATACAACTTGTTTTCCAAACACCTGAGAAATGTTTCAATTTTTTTTTTTTAATAATGTGCCATCCTTCTGGTTTCAGGCTGGAATATTTTTGTAGTTTTATAAATATTAAACTTAAGAACTTTTTAATTGGCCTACATTTGTACTTTTAAAATAAACTCACATCACTATCTCATTTTTGTCTATCCAATAACATTGATTTGTTTGTTTGTTTATGTTTTATTCTGTTTTTTGTTTGTTTTGGTTTTCCCCAAGACAGGGTTTGTGTGTAGCCCTGGCTGTTCTGGAACTCAGTGTGTAGACCAGGCTGGCCTCACACTCAGAGATCTGCCTGTAACATACTACAGTAAATGATTCTGAGTAGTAACTTTGAAAAACACAGAAAAGGTAATTAAGAGCCATTAGTAATGATCATTACTATTCAAACAGTGTAAAGATTCTCATATTTAATAGTCCTTATGAACTTGTGATATTCTCTCTTTAGAGGAAATTCTAGAGTTTGTTCTTAACACCATTTTCTTTTATCAACTGACCATATAGTAGTTAAAAATTTAAAAATTTATGTCACTTGATAGCCTGAAGTTCTCACATAAATGTTCAAGAGGAATATGAAAGAATAATAGGAAATCATTCCTGTAGACTTAAAGTATTGTGGTATAAACATAAAAAGAAGATAAAAATATGTCAGTGATAAAAATAGAACACTTCATGAGTCTTACTGATGAAAAGGAAGATTAAAAACCTGGCAGTTGCTCCAAGACTGCAGGCTTGGGTGGGAACTCTGGTCCCATTGCAGCAGGGGTTCTGTGAATTCATATGGTGTGTGTGTGTGTGTGTGTGTGTGTGTGTGTGTGTGTGTGTGTGTGTGCCTGTGTGCCTGTGTGCCTGTGTGCCTGTGTGCCTGTGTCTGTGTGTGTCTGTGTGTGTGTCTGTGTCTCTGTGTACAGGATCGGGGTATCAGAGACAGGCTTCTTTAAAACGTTGGGAGCCGCTGATATGAATTATCTTTGACCCAGTGGTGTGACCTAGTGGTGATAATTGGTTGTTCTAGGAACAAATTAAAACATACATCATTCTCTTATATAGTGCTTGCTGATATTACTTTTGGGAGGGTGTCTAGAATATGTTAGAGGTATAAAGTTAGGGGTTGAGATTCCTTTTTTAACTCATGTAAGTCCAATTTTTTAACTATGTAGTTTGACCTGCAATATAGCTTGCTAATAAGTCTGATAACTGAATACCTGGGACCTATATGGTGAAAGGGGAAAACTGACTTTTGCAAGATATTTTCTGATCTCCATATGTGCTGCATGACATGTATAATCTGTGGCATATGTGCATGGCTCTTATACATATATACATATAAATGAATTTTTAAAAAGAAAGACTGTCTTAAATAGTCTTGGTTGCTTTGTTGGAATTGGTTGATATATATATATATATATATATTTATTTATTTCAAGATTCTGCTCCATCAAGTATATGTCTGTCTTCATGTGAGTGCCATTCTGTCTTGGTAACTTTAAATGTTACAGCATGTCATGAAATCATATTTTGTGACTCTTTCAATTCTATTCTTTTTCAAAATTAGCAATTCTGGGTTTTTGTTTTTGAGAATAAGCTTGTTGATTTCTAATTTTTAAAAAGTTTGCAAATTTATTTTTTATAAGGACTAAATTGAGTCTCTTTAAATCATTTTTGGCAAAAATAATGTATCAAAAATACTGAATTTTATAATCCATGAATGTGGTATCTTTTTTGTTTTCTTTAATTAAATTTGTTACTGAAAAAAATCAGTAATTTTGACTTGTTTAAAAATTTTCAGATATGTCCATTTTTATCTTTTCATCAAATTCATAAAATTTTTCACATATGTCCATTTTTATTTTTCAGCATTGAATATGTCCCCAAATAATACATTTAGGGACCCAGGTTCAGATTGTTTTAAAGATACCAGCTAAGCCCTATACTGGGTTAGTGAGGTCTCCACAGATATAATAAAGCTAAGGTGCAGCTGTTAGGGTGGACCCAGCCCTAATGCTAGTGATGATGATGTGCTCCTGACAAGATGAGGACACCTGGCCCACAGAGAGCCATGACAGCAGAAGCTGCAGTCAGGGTTATGCTGCTGAGGAGGACCCTTTTCAAGAGACCTCAAAGAGATCAGTGCTCCTGACACTGACAACAGCTCCATTTTAGATTTCTCTGTATCTAGGCAGAGGTAGGTTTCTGTTGTTTGGAGACATTCAGATGTGGTACTTCGTTACAGGAGTCCCAGGAAACAAATAAACACACACACACACACACACACACACACACACACACTTTTAAATTATGATTTCCTAATAATAAGTGTATTGGTGCATGTTTTGTAATACCTCACCTTATAGGAATCCTACTGCTTTTTCTGATATTTGATGAGAATGCTGTTTCAGGGACTCTTCACACTATCTCTTTCCATCTTTAAAAACCTAATCTTTGTCTTTATATTTATCAGTTCTATTTTGTATGAAGTGTTTCATACTATATGGGTTTGTATCCAATCTTACTGTCTCTACATTTTAATTTCAGTGTTAACACTTATACTTAATGTTAATTTTGTCCTAGCATTTTAAAATTATTTGTGTGTGTGGTACAAACGTTTGTACTTGTTTGTGTGTACGTGCATGTGGAGACCAAAGTCAATGTCAGGTGTCGTCTTCTATCCCTTTCCATCTTATATTTCGGAGACAGTGTCTTTTAGTGAATCCGGAGCCCATAGCTTATCAGCATGCCTCAGGGAGTCTCCTGTCTCTGCCCTCCCCACAGTGAGATTACTGGGACATTCCACCACACTGAGGTACATGCGTAGAATGGATCTGAGTTCAGATCCTTCTGCTAGTGTGGCAGGCATTTTCCAAACTAAGGCATTTCCCTTTCCTTCCATGGTTGTTTGAAGTCTTCCTTCTCACTTTCTGGTTCTGATGTCACTGTCAGTTCTCTATGTCTTATCTCCCTTTATCTGCCCTTTTCGACATTATTATTACAGTGCTGCATTCTCTGGGACAGGAAAACACTACAGTCTGAGATACGAATGTCTTCTATCTAGAACATGTGTGCCGCTGCTTCTGTGAGCAGTTTGGTCTTATCAATGAGGGCACTGAGTTCTTCAGAGCTTCACAGGCTAGGGCTTCCATGTGACTTTGGTGCTGGAAGTACTTCTCTCAGTCTTCCTGTCCTTTCTGACCTCAGATTCTGGAAGCCTATACATGTATAGAGGTATTTTCTTTTGCACTGTGTTTTTTCCCTGCAAGTAAACCTACCAGTGCTGGTGAGAGCACTTGATAGTTCTCATCCAGATGCAGTGGCAAGCATTCTGGTCTCTGTGGTCCCAGGTAGACCGTCTCAGCTTTCTGGACTCCAGCTCTCACCTCACCCAAATGTGCTGGTCATCTGTGACAGGTCTTGAACAGGGAAGATTCGCCTATCTGAGCACTCCTTTGTGTTGGTTAAATTTTTCAGCAAAGAGGAAATATTTATTTATTTATTTATTTTGGCATTCTCCAAAGTGAAGGGTTTTTGCTTTGACCTGCCCCAGAAGCAGTGTGTCTGCCTCTTGTATTAGATTGTTTTCCTTCTCTTTTCCTGCATTTTCCCAGACTCTGCGTGACAGAATGTGGTGTCTTCCCTATCAGCTTAAGGGACGGGCTCATATGAGAAGGGTTAGTTTTAGTGACGCTAAGTCACACGCTGCGAGCCTGTCACACGGAGGACCTGCTTCTGTTCTCCTGTCTTTCCATGCTCATGCTCTCTTGCAGGAGCACCCTGTGCAGACCATTGGGAAAGTATCTTAGACATGAGTGTGTCTTTGGGTGTACCAAATCTTCTAAACACATATGTTTACTCAAATTAGGCATTTTAAGGTTTTAGGTTTTTTTAAATTTTTGTTTGCTAATATTCCTTTGTCAACTTTTTATATTTCTGTACAACGTCTTAATTGAGGGTCTTGTCAGTTTGGGGTGTCAGTTCACTTGGTTGTTTTCTATCTCAATTTGCTATGAGAATCTCAAAAAAAGTTTGGACTTCTATAGACCTTTTCTAGTAAGGTGGAAACAGCTTTCTCCAGACCGCTTACTTTTAAACAAGGCCTTACCATGTAACCCAGGCTCATATTCCTGTCTCAAACTCCATGTGTGTACCCCACCTCAGCAGGGGCAAAGCAGCCTTACCTTGGTGCTTTCTAACTCTAAGAGAGACATTGTTTTCTCTGATAATAAAGTTGTCCTGACTTTCCAGTGCCTCTCATGAACACAGTGTGTTACTAAAATAAAATCCTGTTGTTAAGCTTTGAATCTGCAGTGTCCACAGAGGAGCATGTTTGAACACCCAGTCTTTGTCTTTATATTTAATGGTACTTTTTTTTTATTTATACAATTTTTTTATTAGATATTTTCTTCATTTACAATTCAAGTGCTATCCCGAAAGTCCCTTATGCCCTTCCCCCGCCCTGCTCCCTAACCCACCCACTCCCACTTCCTGGCCCTGGCATTCCCTTGTATTGGGGCATATAATCTTTGCAAGACCAAGGGCCTCTCCTCCCATTGATGGCCAACTAGGCCATCCTCTGCTACATATGCAACTAGAGACACGAGCTCTGGAAATACTGGTTAGTTCATATTGTTGTTCCTCCTATAGGGCTCCAGACCCCTTCATCTCCTTGGGTACTTTCTCTAGATCCTCCATTGGGGGCCCTGTGTTCCATCTGATAGCTGACTGTAAGCATCCACTTCTGTATTTGCCAGGCACTGGCATAGCCTCGCAAGAGACAGCTATATCAGGGTCCTTTCAGCAAAATCTTGCTGGCATAAGCAATAGTGTCTGCGTTTGGTGGTTGATTATGGTATGGATCCCTGGATGGGGCAGTCTCTGGATAGTCCTTCCTTCCGTCTCAGCTCCAAACTTTGTCTCTGTAACTCTTTACATGGGCATTTTGTTCCCCATTCTAAGGAGGGACGAAGTATCCACACTTTGGTCTTCCTTCTTCTTGAGTTTCATGTGTTTTGCAAATTGTATCTTGGGTATTCTAAGTCTGGGCTAATATCCACTTATCAGTGAGTGCATATCATGTGTGTTCTTTTGTGATTGGGTTCCCTCACTCAGGATGATATCCTCCAGATCCATTTAATGGTTTGTTTGGTTTTTTTTGTTTGTTTGTTTGTTTTTTTTGTTTTTTGTAGAAAGTATTTAATACTGTATGATTTTATATCCAACCTTACAATCTCTACATTTTAATTTTTAGTGTTGGTATCACTTTCAATAATTGTTAATTTCGATATGGCGTGTTGATAGCTTGTTCCTTAGCTAGTAGCTCTGTCTTAAGAGGCTGTTGAGCATTTAGGAGGCAGAACCTGACTGGCAGAAGTGGGTCATTAGTGGCAGGCCTTTGAAGATGATAGCTGGCTATAGTTCCTAGTGGCTATGTGCTTTCTGCTCCTATGTGATGTGAGCAGCCACCACATGCTCCTGCCTCCACAATCTGAGCTGCTCAGTGTCTTCCCATCACAGTGGACAGAACCCTTCTAAATAAATCTTCCTACCTTAAGTTCTTCCTGTCAGAACTGTGGGCACAGTGACAGAAGACCAACTTGTGTCCCCGTTAATATTTGACAGCTCCGTTTTCCTGTAGCACACAGTCTCTCAGGGTATTTTATCTACTGCCTACACTAGAATTAGAGTGAGCCATTTCTTTAACAAGCCCAGTTTTCTTTTAATGGAAATATTCAACTCAGCTTTAAAAATACAAATTATCTTGGGAAAAAAGGCTACTATTTTAATTCTCAGAATTCTTAGACTGGGCATTATTATTTTTCATTCTCAAAATTTTTAGCTTAATGTACTCTTTGACATCCACATATTTTAAAGTAACTTTTATCATGATCTTAAATTATGAAAAGTTTGGAGTAATTTTAAAAGGTTCATTTGGAAGAAAGACTGAGCTAGTTCATAAGATGTTATATTCTATTTTCATAAGTGATGTTAAGTAAAAATATAAGTACTCCATATTAAAGTTTATGTTCTATCAGTACATGAAAAACAGAGGTTAATTATAAGTAATCATTTTAAAAATTGCTTCTTTCTGAATTTGACTTTATAATGGAATAACTGGTAACAGTACTTTGAAGTGTTTAGTTTCTCTACCCAAGCCCTTCTCTTAAGCATGATGGATGATCTCTTGATACCTCTGCTTCATAACTAACTTAATTACATTGCTTCTGAGTATGGTGAATTAGTCATAATTCTTTAAGGAAACAGAACCAATAAGTGAAATTTACATCAATATTATTATATAGAATAAAAAAGATTAAATGAAAATTTTGGACATTGATAATCTTCTAGCATATCACCCTGTATAGGAAATTAAGATACATTTTCAATCGTACTTGTGAATCTAGTTGGCTCTTTTTTCCCTCCTCTTGCAGTGGGAGAGGTTACCTGTTTTGCAGTGTAGGTGATACAATGTCGAGATGTGCACAGTGAGTGAGCACCATTCAGTCTACTGATGGCCGTAATGAATCTAAAGCTAGAGGCATGGAGACTCTTTCCAGCTGTCCTTGTCTGCATTGTCCCCTAGTCTGTGGGGGAAAACTCCTGGCCTGGACTGTTTCAGTAGCCAGCTTTCATTTGGTCTCAGGGCTTCAGCCTGGGGACTCTTAAGAACAGTCTCTTTTGCCTGTGCTCTCCGGGAATAGGCTTATCTATGTTACAGCCTTCAGTCCTTGAAGTCTATCAGGTCTCATTGCTCAAGATCAACTCCAAATGTGTTAAAATTTACTACTTTTGTGTATGATCCAGTAGCTATCCATGAGCTATAAGAATTACTAGGATCTCCTCTGTTTCATCTATTGAGTTATTAGTGATTATCTGACTAAACTGATAACAATTACTACATCGTTCCTAAAAGCCAGTTATTTAACTATTGCCCAATTTTAGTTTGTATCCTTGTTTAATATTTGAACTATTGTAGTAGTTTCTAAAATGCTTTACAACTCAGGTTATTTTGACAAATAAATAGTATTTTTTATTAATTCTTTGAAATTTTTTACATGCAATATTCTGATTATACTTATGTATACTCCTTCCTGAACTATCCACATACTTCCAACCTCTCTGAATTTCATGTCTTTTTTTTTTTTTTTAAATGGCCCAGAGTCTTATTTGTGTGGACACTTCTAGTTTCCTGGTCAACCTGTGAGGGTCCATACCTTACCTTCCCAGCAGCCCTCACTGATTCAGTAACTCCTCAGCCACTGATACAACTCAGGTGCTTCCCAGTGCATTGTCAGTTTTAGCCTGCACTACTGTAACTTCTTTAGTCGTGGGGTTGGTGGAAGAAGCGTGTGTGTGTGTGTGTGTGTGTGTGTGTGTGTGTGTGTGTGTGTGTGCACTACCACACGGAGAACAGAGGACAACCTTGGATGTCAGCCTTCATTCACCTTATTTTCTACAGTGTCTCTAATTCACTGCTGTATATACTAGACTCTTTGGCTTTTGAACTTCCAGGGCTTTTCTATGTCTGTCTGCATCTCTCTGTAGAGGTTTGCTGTGGTTACAGGTGCATGAACTACTGTGTCTAGCTTGACCTGGGTCCTTAGATCCAAACTTGGGCATCAGGCTTGCACAACAAGCACTGTACATACTTAGACCTGTGTCTGTATTGTATTGATATTTAACATTTCCTTAAAATATGATAGTTTTTCCAAGTGGACAGTAGCCTATTTTTATTGTCTTCGTTCCCTCTTCCTCTTCTAATTTTGTTATTTGACTATGTACCTTATGTGTATACTGTTGAACCATTGAGAGTTATTAACACTGATTAATAGTGTAGATAAATTATTTAATTTTAATGCTCTTAAGTTAGTTCTGAAAATGAATAGTTGTATTTATGTACAGATATTTTTATCAACATTGAACCTCATGTTTTTGTTATTTTTATAATTTAAAACATTTTTATAAGTTATTTTTAGGATTTTAGATTTGTTTCTTGGGCTCTTTTTTAGCTCAGTACTATCATTGTCCCATCCACATTATGTTCCCGAGTTTATGCAACTTTCTCAGACTCAGATTAAGAACATTTGGTAAGAGTTGCCCCCGTAATACTAACTGTAGCTGATAAAGCAGATTTGTAATGGCAAATATACCTCAATCTAGCATTTTGAATGTTTGAAATGATTTGAATTCTCCATAGGTACCATAAGTAAACTGGAATACTTTATTTTTCCCAAGATGTTGTTATTAAATTGAAAGGGATAGTGTATATATTTCAATTTACCATAGAAGCCTGCGTATAATGTGTTTTCAAGGGATCAAAAATAACCCCACTACTGAAAGCAAAAGTGCTTATTTGTTAACTTTAAAAGCTATAGAAGCATGCTGATGGAATTATTTTTCTTGACAATATTAAATAAAGCCTAGGGTGTGTGAAGATAAGTACCAAGCCATCTCTGTCATATATGGCATGTGACAAAACACCCTACAAGCCAAGGTTGTATAAAAATGATGACCAGGCTTGTTTCATTTGTCATTTAGATACAAAAGATGCTAGAACTAAAATAAGACACGTGTGCTTCCTACAGTACACTATGGCCTGCATAACAAAGAGTCTTTGTTCATTTTCTTCCCTGAAAGGCAGATGGGATGTAACCAAGTAACCATGGTTTTCTTTAAAAAGCTTCAAAAACACAGATTACTGACTCTCACTTGGGGTTGCTGCTGTGGTACACAGTTACCAAAGTCAAAGGGAGAGTAAATAGGAGTCATTAATATATATTTTACATAGAAACTGTTTTAAAGCATGGTTTCAGTGTCCCCAAGACAAAAATATGCATTTTCCATTTGTGATAATTTCTCCCAAAGTGCTTCCCCAGATACTATGTAAATAGGAGAAACACCTAAACAATATGTTATTACATACATACATACAACAATAGCTATGTTGTCATGCAGAAATATGGTACATTTTCAATGGCTGGCCTGTAATTCACTGTGTAGACCTGGCTGACCCTGAATTCACAGAAGTCTGCCAATCTGCTTCACTTTCTGACTGGTAGGATTAAAGGTACATGCTACCCAGCTTTTCTTTTTTCTTTCTATATGCATCTTACTTTAACCAGATACTCCAATGAATGAATTTTAATATCTGAGGTCATCATTAATATTTGCATTATCCCAGGCAACACATAACATTCTAGGTCTGGCCTATAGTTTGGTCTTAGTGCCCTAACTCTTTGCTGCCTGTAAGCAGATGACTGTAGCTGCTGGTACATTTTACATCTCCCAGACACAACATTTTCACACCTGCAAAATGGAGGGTGCTGATAGGCCTGGATGTTACAGAATTGTTTTGAATATAGTGGGTTTATTTATTTATGGCTCTGAGGATCTTTGTTTATATCGGACAAATAGAAACATTGTTGTCATGTGGAACATTCCTTTGAGTCCATACACTACTTCCTGGAATATTTCCAAACCAAATAATTACAACAGTCACTGACTTTTTTTGACATAACGTTTCTTTTACCATTCTCTGAACTGCAAGTCTTCATCTGTGCATATACATCAGATACCTTACTGTTATTTTTGACATTTACCCTCAGTATCATTATAATATAAAAACCATGAGGGAACAGTTGGTTCACCAGTTTTTCTATTTTAATCTAGTGTTTTGCTTTCACTTTGTCACGACTCTATCAGTATGTGCTGACACACTCTACTTTTAGAAGAGGATAAGCTCTACCTGTGTGCTGATTCCGCATTTCCGATCATACTGTGTGTACATGACAGCGTGAGATGGCTTTCAGGAGACCATCATGATCCTAAGCAGAGCCATAGTGGTCCTCTTGTGTTCCCTTCCGGACCCTTCTCTACGTTGACATCTTACCACTGCTCTGTACACCACAAAATGGGTCTTTGCAAAGCAGCACTCTTTACCCCTTTCAGGCGCTAATTCCTGCTCCAGACCTGTCTGTTCTCTCTTTGGCTCTCTTTCCTTAACAGTATTTTTCAAGAAAACTTATACTGTGAGGTGTAAAAGTCTGAGACTTGTGGATTTCAAAAGTTTGTTCATTTAAACAAATTTATGCACCATAGGATTTCTGAGGTTTCCTGCCAATTCTTCCTGTCTTGGCCTCAGCAGCTACAAACATGTTCCTAGAGTTCGTGGAAAGTCACTTCTGAAAGGTTGATCTGAGCTGCGGCAGTTCATATGTAAATGTCAAAAGGGAAGAAGGAAGGTTGCTGCCAGCTATGACATCACAGCAGCTGTGCTTACAGGATGGGCTTTGCACAGAGCTCTCCTGAGTACCTTACACATATGGCTCTTAGATAAACCTACTGAACAAAGGTCATATTTGAAAAATAGTGTGCAGATACTGAAATTAGGAAAAACAACTGCTAGCACAGCACTTTCAGATGAATACAAAGATGTGGAAAGGGAGTTTTAAATCTTACATTTGAGTTGCTAAGACTGAAGTTGAATTTGAGCTAAATTACTTGTTACTTAATCTCATTTTTTGTGAATAATCAGGTTTTATAAGTTACAAAATTCAATCTGGAAACATTATTATTTTATTAAGTAACTTCAAGTTATAGTTTTTCAAATTCAAAGAAAAGAAAAAGTTAATTTTTACTGGTAGTTAAGAGTCAGTTAAGTTTTAAGATGTCTATGAAAACAAAATTATTTTCATTAATCTGATTAAAAGATGATTGTTAGTTGCTTTGATATTATCCAGCTTTTCATATAAATTATTTAGATGCTTAGATCTTTGAAAAATGAGTTTACTTTTGGACATATTGGAGACCACGGTGAGGGAGCCTGGAGAGCAAGGAGGCTGCAGTGATGGAGGCTGAGGGGCAGGGAAGATGCTGTGATGGAGGCTGAGGGGCAGGGAGGCTGCAGTGAGGGGGCTGAGGGGCAGGGAGGATTTTATGAGGGAGGCTGAGGGGCAGGGAGGATGCTGTGAGGGAGGCTGCAGTGAGGGNAGGGGGCTGAGGGGCAGGGAGGATTTTATGAGGGAGGCTGAGGGGCAGGGAGGATGCTGTGAGGGAGGCTGCAGTGAGGGAGGCTGCAGTGAGGGAACCTTGAGGGAAAGAGAGGCTGCAGTGATGGGGGCTGAGGGGCAGGGAGGCTGCAGTGAGGGGGGCTGAGGGGCAGGGAGGATGCTGTGAGGGAGCCTAAGGGGCAGGGAGGCTGCTGTGAGGGAGGCTGCAGTGAGGGAGCCTGAGGGAAAGAGAGGCTGCAGTGAGGGAGGATACAGTGAGGGAGCCTAAGGATAGAGAGGCTGCAGTGAGCCTGAGGAACAGGGAGGCTGCAGTACTGCACAGTGCTGCTTCATCCTGCCTCTTGGGTACCAGTTATCATATTTATCATCAGGCTTGATTGATGACCCATCTTCTTAAATATTTCTGATTAAATAACCTCAGAAGAGAAATAAGTAAGAATAACTTTCTGTACCATATCTGAACTGGGTACATTACGTGGAGTATTTTTGTTAATTAGCAAAAGTACTTCTCAAGAAGTAGTAAAATATCCGGGTGTTCTGACACACTCCTTTAATCCCAGGACTTGGGAGGCAGAGGCAGGCGAATTTCTGAGTTTGAGGTCAGCCTGGTCTACAGAGTGAGTTCCAGGACAGCCAGGGCTACACAGAGAAACCTGTCCCGAAAAAAACAAAAACAAAACAAACAAAAAAAAGTAGTAAAATAATTTTTTATTGTAATAAGTTTACGAAGCTGATTTAAACACTCCCACTTTAAGTTGACGTCTGCCTCACTAACAGGCTACTTGCTACCCCAGAGATGCCACCTTGCTGTTTCTATGATATCACTGGTGCATTCTCAGACTGGGGGTTGCTGCTTTGCCCTACCATTTTCAAAAAATTTTGTTTCTTGACATTTTAAATTTGTTTTTTGTAATTTATTCTAGTTTATATTTTCATTCTCACATAATTATTAGTTATGATACTCCAAATTTCAAATTACTTATATTTTTATTGTAATCTCTCATGCTATTTTACCTTTGTTTTATAGGGATTAAAATGTTTATTTAATTCTGTTATTTTTCCATACCCTAACGGTATTTTAATGTTCTTTTTAATGAACATAAATTATATACTTTTTTGTATTCTTTAATCAATATTTATTTTTTATTTATTGTTACCAAGAAATTATAGCCAGTTTTAAATGGTGGTATTTTTTGCTTCTTCCTTTAAAATTCTGCTGATTAAAAATAATGTCCTGTCTAGCAGGTTAAATTGTACAGAGAATTCAATATAAGATGAGAGTGCCAGCCATCTCCCCGAACTGCCTAGCAGTTGTTACCCATCATATACCAGATAAGTAGGAGGAGGCATCGGCGTTAACTCTCAGCTCCTCTGCAGAGATGAATACACAGTGGAATGCTGGGTTAGACAGTGTTTTAAAATGCAGTGGTGCACCTTGGTATCTCCCTGACTCTTGCTTAGTTAAATGTTTTGTAGCATTATAACATAGTTGGATTCTGCTCATCTTTTAAAGCAGCTGTCAAAAAAATATGGGCCAGCATGGTAGAATGTATTAGCTCAATACATTGTCTCCATTTTATTATGAAGCTGCTGAGGAAGCCATGATATACAGCACTGTCATTACAGATCTATTGTTAGGATGGTTCCACAGTCTTCTTTGCACTGCCATTAATTTATAGCAGTAAACAATATGTAGCCTTCCAACTGCAGCAAAGCAGAATCTTTTAATGAGGTGGATGTTATTACCACAATAAATCAGTGCTTTCCCGTAATGTATAATTCAATGTGTGTATTCCCACTGTAACTTCTCTGAGTAAGCTGATAGTGTGTCATTGTCAGTGCACAGCTCCACTACTCCTTTTTTTTTTTTTTTTTAAACCTTCCTTTATTTGGTGACTTCTTTTTTATATGCTTGCAAATAAATGTGGTATGTCTTGATAGCTGTCCTGTAGCAGGCTTCAGAAACCAACTGTGACAATACCAGCCAGAATCGATACTGTGAGTTCTACTGTGCATCTCAGTATGACGCTTTTTCTTTCAGATGCTAGTGAAATCAATCCTAATTGGTCTTAGCATTATATTCAAGAAATGTGATTCTATAACTATCGATTCACTGAGGTACTCATTTGGAGAGTAATAAAAATAGGAGCAGATTAAGTGTATTCTTAATATGCTGCTGAACCATACAAAGGCACATTGATTCTGTTTTTAATTCATATAATTTGTCTTCTAGTGATTTTATTTCTTTTCTTCTTTTTACATGGTTGTATCTTGAGGGATAATAACTAAAATACATTTAAAAGCCCTCCACATTGGTTCTGTAACAAAGAAAGAATTTCTGGAATGATTTTGATTCTTACCATATATTTAATAAGTCAGGTATATTTCTTTGGTATTAAAACTAATAGTTTAAAAGAAGGCATTTTAAAATTAGTAATGTGACACTGACTTAAATTAGTAATCAATTGTATGTTTTTAAAGATCAAGTTGTAAAGTAAAAGCTGACAATATAAAACAATGTTCTTCAGAACCAAGATTCTGTTGAATGAGAATGATTCCAATTATTAACAGTTTTGAAGGTAAATTAACTAACAAATTAAGAAATATAGCCAAAATAATGACTTTAAAATGTTACTTATAGTCACAATATGAAAAGTATTTCAAGACCTGGTCTGAACATGATTCCCCTTTCACTGTGTGACTTCTGAATATACCTGCTTTAAAATAAGGTTATTTATTTTATGTCCTTATGAATAGTCAGATATTTTCTTGATTTCATAAATAACTTGTAAAATTTCCTGAGAGATATAAAACAATTTTGTGTCTCATTAGGGAAGTTACTTTTCATTGTATTTATATTTTGAGTAAGGAGGAGAGATTTTTCTATAGGTTGGAATATTTCCGTAGCCATTTCATGCCTGTGTCAAGCAATGTTCTGGATGCTTTATAGGCAATTGTTGTATTTAAACTCTTTTACCTTCTAAAAGATTACTCAAAAAAACAAACAAACAAACAAAAAAACAATAGTTAGCGTTCATTGAGTGTGGCCATACATGGCTTGACACCTTAATGTATATTCTTTCTTTTTACAAAACAACCTTCTGACTGGGGGGGAGCTTTCTAGCGAGTCCACGGCCTTCACTTTGCGTTACTGATTCTGGAACTTCTGTTGAAATGTTTTATTTTCAGTATAAGATCATGATGTTCTTACCATTCCTTGGGGCGTAGGATGGATAACGATGATGGTGATGATGGTGATGATGATAACTCATGCAGGCATTTAGAGGCTAGAAGTAAATGTTGCATGTCTTCCCCTATCTCTTCCTACCTTATTTTTTTGAGACATGATCTCTTACTGAAATTGAAGCTCAGTGATTTGGCTAAGCTGGCTTTCCAGCAAGCCCCATAGATCGACCTATCTCTGCCTCCTGAGCATTATTAGAATTGCAGTTCTTTGTCACCTTTCCCAGCTTTTTCATGGTTGCTTGAGATTTGAACTCAGGTCCTAATGATTGCAGTGCAAGATTTCACCCATTGAGCCATCTGCACAGCCCACTATCCTTGAACTTTTATTGAGCTTATGTTAGTAGAACCTTCTCATTGAGACTTACTTTCTTTCTCTTACAACATCTTTGCTCTTATTTAGCCCCTCTTTTCAGCTTCCTCCCACCCTCTTCTCAGAGACAGAAGTAAGCCCTCTAGCACAAAGATGTTTCTGGTTGCTGCTTCTAATTATAAAAAAAAACTATGTGTAACAAAAATGACAGGTTTGCCCATCTACTTAGTTATCTGTACATCCTTAGCCAAGCTGAGGGAAAAATGTGAATTTTTCTGTTTGTTCTTTGGGTATTGGCACTGCTGTTTTTCTAAATGCAAATACATATATGTTTACATTTTATTTCATGCATACTTAAAGAATAATCTTAAAAGAATGGAAGAAATAAAGGATGATTACATTTATATTCCTTTCTCTCCCACATCTTCTAATGGCAGCCAATAGGAGCTTTGAATCCCAAAAGAGCAGCATTCTTTGCAGAGCGATTTGAGTCATGGGAAGATGATCAAGTTCCAAAGTTCCACTATGGTACTCATTACTCAACTGCAAGTTTTGTTCTTGCGTGGCTTCTAAGAATAGTAAGTTCAATTTGAATAATAGACCGTGACTAAATAAATCCAATGTTTCAGAGACTGGGGAATGATTGGAAATCATCAACATGTTTTTTGAATATTGAAAATAGTTTTAAACAGTTAAGCTTTTAAATAAATGTGCCTTGGTCAATATTTCATGCCATAATCATGAAAGTGTTTCTTCTAGAACTGTGTGAGTATCTTCTTCAAACCTGTATCTTCAGATGATGNCCAGCATAACAGATTAGCTGGGCGCTTTTCAAGTGTAGCTTGTTAAAATAAGAAGTAACTAAGGCTTTGTTAACACAGACATATTTATACATTCTGGTACTTTCTTTTCTCTAAATAGAGTAAGATGTGTTTTCAAATAACCAGCAGTGTTGTGTATTGATAACATTAGTTAAGCAAGAAGTGTTTCTATAAAACTGAAAGGTGATTCATATACTGAAAAGTAATGTCTTTGGGAACCATTAGCAGTAGCACATCATTATTTAAAGCCTGTGAATAGAGTATGGACAGACATAAGTCAGAAGAATATGGAAGGACATACATCTTAGTGTATGGACAGACAGAAATCTTGGTGTAATTTACAGGCTTAGTTGCTGCCAGGTAATTACCCACAAATACTTGTTTAAGTGTTCTTTAACTACAAGGAGGCTTTTAAACCTCCCAAACATTTTTCTTTTCTTAATCATAAATTGTGAGCCAGCCATAACAATACAGAAATAACATATTGTACTATTTCCTGAACACTGAAGCAAATGCATTCAATTCATGTCTAAAAGCTATTAGCAATTTATTTTTGGCAAGGAAGGAAGCTGATGAAAATAATACTGATACCAAAATTTGAAGGCATAGAAACATTTGGGGAAAAAAATTAAGAGCTATAATGTAATAATTTGCCTACAACTTGCATTCTTTACATTGGACATATTACTAACTAATGACTACTATTAGTTTAAAATGTATATGTAAAGATTTATAAAAACATGAAAACATAAAAGGTTTTTCATTTATTTTTTAGGAACCCTTTACAACTTACTTTCTAAATTTACAAGGAGGGAAATTTGATCATGCAGATAGGACATTCTCCTCAGTCTCCAGAGCATGGCGAAACAGTCAACGTGACACATCTGACATTAAGGTACAGAAATAGTTCATTTTATGGTTCTTACAGCCAGGTTATTTTGTATTGAGTGAATGTTCCATATTTCTTTCTCCTGATCCTACCATATTTGTCAAATGTAAACCTCAGAGAATGGAACCTTAATTAAATGGCCAAGAACCATTGACCAAGATTTTTGTTTTCTTCTTTGTATGCGTCTGTCTGTCTGACTGGCCTGAATGTATTTCATTTCACTAGTTAGAAATTTCTAATTATATAATATTGTTCCTCTTCCCCACATCGTTTGAATTGTGTGTATATAGATACTATGCTGAACACACTTCCAAACATAGTGAAGAAAATTACCACAGCATGAAAACAGGAAAAATCTCAGGCATGTTTATTTGTATCTCTCAAAGGTCTATTTTTAAAATAATCACTATTGTAGGTACTATAATCCTTGACAGACTTCTGCTTTTATCCTCAGAAGTCCAATAAGGAACTGGATTGGGTGCTGTTAAAGCATAATGAGATGTACCTATTGTTTTTAGGCCCCTTATAGTCTTATAAAATAATATAACTTATACATAAATAATTATACCATGTGGGGAGAAGAAGTACCACATAAGAAACAGGCATTTGACAGAAGAAAAGTTATATTACTATGCATGTATTACTATAGAACATGCACAAAGTTTGTGCTGGGGTGATAATGCCCTGCCACATTGAGATATGCTACTTTACTAGATAAAAATGTATTCTTCTATTTTATTTGACATAATAGATTACAATATTGCTATATTAGAGATACTCTGTTGAAGATTCTATTATATGTAAAAGTAATATTTTCTATTGGAAAATCTGTCAAGATTTTTTTTTTTATCCTATAATATTCTCTGGAGCACTATTGTCAGCAGTGGGTCACTTAGCTGGCTCAGCAGTTAGCGTGCTTGTTGTATAAGCTAGACAACCTGACTTAGGTCATGGACCCAGGTAAATATGGAAGGAGACAGCAAGCTCCAGAGTCGTCCTCCAAACTCCACACTCATGTGTTGGCACGTGTGCATCTACACACGCATCACAAAGAAACAACAATAATGAAAACAGTTTCAAAAGAATCTTTAGATAAATTCTATTGATGGTGAGGTACATTTGATAGAAATAGTATGGAGATTTAATGACTGTTGTTGAAACCTATTCCCTATTCCTCTATTCCCAGCACTTATTTCATACTTAACTGTCAGGAAGTTATAAGAGATATGGATGGATACATGAAAAAAAAAATTGATGACCTGACTTCTTTTTGCCCAAATAAAGACTTTAGGATTTTCTTTTTACTCTGAATTCTTTATCTCGTAAGCCTCGTAACCAAAATATAACTTTGTACTTCATTTTGGTAATAGAAGAATATACTGGATTAGTATAATTTTGAGAATGATTTTTCATTCTTTATTATAGAAACATTGACTGCCTTCGGCTTTCTGTTTCTATTCTTCCTAATACCGAATTCTTGGTTAAACTTGGATGGACAGGAAGTATACATGATAGATTCTTGTGGTTTTCTTCTCTCTTTTTTCATATAATACCAGACTTTTCTCTCCGATTTCTTTTCATAGTATTATATTTATTCTAAAGCAGTTTTATACATGGATATAATGTATCTGTGTTTATTCCCAATTCCCTCCTCCCACTACTATCCTACCTTCCCCCAAGCTATTGTTCTCCTTCATGTTTTCCTTTTCTTTATTTTATTTTATTATTGAAAACAAAGGTATTTTCATAAAATTTATTCTGATCAGGGTTTCCTTTCCCTCATCTCCTCCCATATTTCCTACCCTACCAATTCCGCACCTTTTTTCTGTCTCTTTTATGAAAACAATCAGGCCAATAAAAAGACAATGGATAAGGAAAAAAACACAGTATGAAAAAACTGGTAGACCCCCCCCTCAAAAAAAAAAAAAGAAACAAAGAAGACAAGAAATGCATACACAGACACTATAAATTTCAAGTGAAAATACCAGTAAGATTTAGAAAATACAATATGAAACAATTAGCAACAAACCTTTAAGTTTATTTTGTGTTGGCCCTCTACTGATGGGAATGAGGCCTGCCTTTAAGTGTGGTTCACAGACACAGTGACATTCCCTTGTTTCCTCTATGAGCCTTTGTCAATTGGATGTAGTTTCTTGGCTAGCGACTAGAGATGGTACCCACCTCCTCCTCTCAGTGCTGGGACCCAATCTTGCTTGAATGTATACAGGCCCTAGGCATGCTGCTACACTCTGTGAGCTGATGTGTATGTCAATCCCTTGGTGTCTGGAAGACACTTCTTGCTATCATTCATCCCACCAGCTTTTACAGTTTCTCTACCTTCTCTACTGCCTAGTTCTTTGAGCCCCGAGGGGAGGGGCTTGAGGGATACTTCCCACTTCAGACTGAGTATTTCAAGGCCTTTCACTCTGCACACTGTCCAGTCTGGGTCTCTATTTTGTTCCCATCTGCTGAAGGAGAAAATTTTTCTGATAATAGCTGGATGAGACACTAATCTTTGGAGACAGCAGAATGTCATTAGGAATCATTTTATTACTATGTTCCTTTAGCACAATAGTAGTTTTTGTTTCCCCCCTAGATACATGGCCAGTTTAGTCTCAGGTTCTTGGACATCCTGCCAGTATAACTGTACAACTTGTAGCTCTTATTCCAGAAGCACAAGCAGATGAAAAGTGAATATTATTCTCATATAACTAATTAAAATGTCATCTTTAGGCTCTTCAGTGTAGAGAAAATTCATATTTATTTCATTACTTGTTCTTCCTTGTGCCCAGGTTATACATACATACATACATACATACATAAATACATTATACATGCATTCCTGGACTGTAGTTTACCCTCCCTCTATTCCTCCCAGCCCTGGCCCCTATCCACACCTCCTCTGTTTCTCTTCAGAGAACACCTGAAATTCTCTCTTCCATGTCTTGTACTGTGTTGGTGAGTGTGCTGGCTAGTTTTATGTCAACTTGAAACAAGCTAGAATCCTTGGAGAGGAAAGAATTTCAATTTAGAAAATACCCCTAGAAGACTGGACTGTAGGCATGCCGGTAGAACATTTTCTTAATTAAAGATTGATGTGAGAATGCCCAGCCCATTGTGGGTGAGACTATTCCTAGGCAGGCAGTCCTGGGTTCTATATGAAAGCAGGGTGAGCAAGCCCTGGGGAGGAAGCCAGTAAGCAGTACTCTCCATGGCCTCTGTGTCAGCTCCCACCTCCAGGTTGCTGCCATGATGAAGTTCCTGTCCTGAATCCCTTTGATAATGAATGATGATGTGAAAGCACAAGCTGATGGGCATGGGCATGATTGCGCACGCCTTTAATCCCAGCACTCAGGAGGCAGAGGCAGGGGGATTTCTGAGTTCGAGGCCAGCCTGGTCTACAAAGTGAGTTCCAGGAC